>NW_025754860.1:0-8511 GCF_021184085.1 Oncorhynchus gorbuscha
ACATGCACTTTCATATAGACAATGATAATATCCTGTTATAAAAGAGATATGGGTTATTTAAGAAATAAGGTCAAGGGAAGAGTGGTATATTGGCCATAAACCACAAACCTCTAAGGTGCCTTATTGCTATTAGAACACTCATTCAAGGGTTTTCTGTATTTTGACTATATACATTGTACACAACAAAACTATGAAATAACACATCTAGAATCATGTGGTAACCAAAAAAGTGTTATATCAAAACTTATTTTTATATTTGAGATTTTTCAAATAGTTGAGATAATGCCAAGAGTGTGCAAAGCTGTCATCAAGGCAAAGGGTGGCTACTTTAAAGAATCTAAAAAATATATTTTGATTTGTTTACTACCACTTTTTTGGTTACTACATGATTCCATAATGTTATTTCATTGTTTTGATGTCTTCAATGTAGAAAATAGTACAAATAAAGAAAACCCCTTGAATGAGTAGGTGTTCTAAAACTTTTGATCAGTAGTGTAGATCCTTCAGTGCTTTCTTCCGTGGGCTGCGGCCCCTTGTCTGAATTTGTTCAATATGTCCTCCATAAGAAACACAAGAAATCACGTTGTTTGTCTCATTCTACCAACCTGGCTAGTGACATTATAAAACACAATATTGGGTATTTGTATTTTATATTATACCAACGATATAGAAAAGCATCTGGTAGCAAAATAGCCAAAAATATAGTGTGTGCGCCAATAAAATTATGATTTAATTCAAGATTTACAAATATGCCCACTATATAGAACATTCTGTCAGAAAACAATAGTCTAAACCCAATGTCTCTACCATATATTGTTGAAAAGTTACCGACGATTTACTCTTGAGAATTTAACCCACAACACTAAATATGGAACACATACAACCAAGTGCGGTGCAGTCTAAACTAGCAATGGTCACAGCAAATTATCGTTATTATTTCATCAACACTGTCAAGTACAAGTCTATTAATGTTATAATATTGTAGAGAACAAGCTAATGATGAATTCTATGTCATTTTTAATGACATCAGGCAAAGAAAAGGACGTTTGGACATGAATTTTGTAGCTCCCTCTTGAATTGACCATTTCTCTCAACATTCATCAGAGGCTTTTATCCAAAGCGAGTTACAATAAAACCTGCTGTCGTTTATGTATGGGTGGTGACGGGAATCGAACCCACTACCCTGGCGTTGCAAGCGTCATGCTCTATCAACGGAACTACCAAGGAGCACTTCAACGTCAATAGAATGTTGACAAGCAATTTTAACGGATTCTAAAAGGAATCATATAATTCCAAACTCATTTCTATGGCAACACATTTGTCCATTTTGTAAACAATCATTTTCGAACGTTGCCAAGATACATCTAACCGACGTTCTATGGAACGTTTTCTGTGCGAAAACAACAACTTCTGTTTGCTGCTGACAACAAACTGGATTGATTTTTCAGACCTGAGAACAATCGACTGGAAAATGCCTGGGTGCTTTTCAAGACTGGTGGAGAGAATGCGTGGACGTCTGCGGCCTACTGCGTCGACAGGTTCTTCAAACTCATTTGTGGCTTGTTTTTCTTGTCTTTTTTCTGTTTTGCAGGGTTCGTGATCGTCGACAGATGGACAGTGACAGCGACTTCGAAGAAGGTATGTGGAGTTTAAAACTATTTTTTTACTTCATTTAACAATGTCATTATAATTTGCGAAATGTTATGTATTTTTATCTTTCAGATTTGGCAAAAATGCTTGTGCCAGAGATGTTGTAGCTAGCTAGCTTGCTAGCTAACATTCACTTTAGTAACTGTTGCTAAGCGATCGACTTTTGCTACCTAGCTAGCTAGTATTAGCAATCTTGATACGTTTTGTCCTAACAATTAATTATTTTATATTCCAATGTTCCTAATTTTAGAAACAACTGTCCTGGATGAGGTCCAGTTGGATGTGTCATTGGATGTTCCACAGCTGCCAGTCCTTGATGTCCAGAATGCTGCTATCATCCTTGAGGATGTGCCAGATGTGCAGACCATCTTTGAGGTACAATTTTCATATAGTTTGGGTTTTTATGTTTGAAAAATATCCCAGATATTCAAGTTGTGTCTCTGACATTAAACACATCTCTTGTCTGCTTTCTGCTTTAGGAGGCCACTGGCAATTGGCAGTTGATTCTGATTAGGTTCAGCCCCCTGTACTGTGGGCCTGTTGTGATCAAGGTAAGAGACCCCCCCCCCCCCACACACACACACAGTCACATCACTGTTACAATGTTTACTGTTTCCAACATGAATGTATTGTAATGTGCAGAACAATGCCGGTCCGGTGGTTATAGCTTGGAGAACTTTCCGGTTCATCAGCCCCATCATCACCTACATGCGTGGGGGATCCCAGGTTTATGTCTTTGTAACTTCCCAATCCTACATTGTCAGTCATTTGATCTTGATGGAAATGTGTCACAGCAATTGCTGAAGTGGTTTTGTTGATGTTGTCTTGTTGTTTATCTCAACAGCAGGTGGTGGTGAGGATGCACCACGTGAGTAGGGTGAGAGGCCTGGAGACTCAACTGGTGTGGGCCATCTCCAAGGAGACAGCCAGGCTTAGTCCAGAGGGCATCCCTACTGTGCCACCAAAGTGCAGTCCATCACTTGGATCCAGGTAAGACGGAAATACTACTGAAATAGTATTAGATGAGGCTTTTCTTCACTTATTCCATTTGGCCTTAACATGTATTCTCTCTGTCAGCGTGTGGCTGGCAGGGTGACCCACTATGCGTCTCACCTCCGCCACGAGACGTCTGTGGACGTGACGCTTGGCTGCTACCAGGTAAATAAAAGATTTCCCAAGTATATAGACTAGACATTACTGGGCATTTTTACATTAGATTTGTTGTGTTTTCTAATAGTGTGTGTGCGGTAAACAGGTGTGTTGTGTGTGTTTTGAGCAGCAGACTGATGTCTCAGTGGTGTACACCACTCTCCACATGGGGCTGGACGGGCTTCTCTCCTCTTCAGCGTGGTCGGAGGCTGCCTCCTTCTCTACGCCCACCACTCAGCACTTCACTGACCCAGAGCCTGAGGGCCACAACTGCTATGAGGTCAGATGTTACACACACATACTATTGACTAGGAGCATTAAGATCCTTCCATTGACCAATTGTTATGTCATTGGTCACTGATTTTGAATGCTTGTTTTGTTGTCGTAGGGCTGGGAGGAGGACCTGCTTCCTGAGGAGAGGGAGGTTCCTCTGCTAAAGTGAGTTCCTCTAAATGTCTGTGTAGTCTGAGCCTGTCAGATGCAGAAGGATAGTGGTCATAATGCTGTTATCCCCCATTGACTCTAATGGTTGAAATGCTCCATTCCTCCCTTCCACAGCCTCTACCTTACCACCAAGAGAGTGGAGGACATCGCCCTGAGGCTCGTCTCCCTGCGCCAGGCCTTCACTGTGAGTGGACCCACTTTTCTTTTTCTCTCTGTGACTTCTTGTTCTGTCTCCTAGAGGAAGATATCTCACCCTAACTCTTCCCTAGACCCTGCTTGGTTCCACCGTGAGCAGGAACCATCTCTTTGTGGCGGGAAAGGTCCTCCTGGGCGCACTGGTTCAGGCCAACCACATGGTAACTCACTAACTCATTATTTTTCAAGGGAAAGAGAGCGTCCCTGAGGGAAATGTGTTCTGTTCACTAAAAGATGCTCTTTTCTTTGTCATAGGACGAGGCCAAGTTCATAAGTACCTACAACGACTTTGTGGACTACCTGAGTGACCCCTCCAAGTGGAATGACATTGAGAGGAGCTGGCTGAGGCAAAGGTGAGTTCATTAACTCTCAAGTCTCACTGAGTTCTTCCATGTGCATGTCTTTTATACATCACAGTAGCTGATCAATATGAAATCATTCCTATTTTCTCCAAACATGTTTTCTTGTCCTAGATCCATCATGTGAACATGATAGATGTCCTCTTTGAGCTGGTGCTGTTTGGGATGATGACAGCTCAGAAGTCCCTGATGGTGGTAAGTAGCATCTCACTGGTACATGTTTTGATATCTGTCTATTAGCAGTTTCGCTTAAATTCCTCTTCTCTTCTATTCTCTCCTCCTTTGTTTCCTTTAGCATCCTGGTGGGTTCGTGGAGCGTCTGTACGCTCTCCTGTACTCCTTCCTGCCCACTGCTGCCAACATGGAGCCAGAGGCTGACAGATACCTGCTGCAGCTCAGTGTAAGAGTCTAGGTTACTTCCTGTTTACTTCCATATTCTTAGTGTACTTCCTATTCACTTCCTTATTCATGGTTTACAGGGTTTCAATGCCATTTTAGGGGAGTATTTCTGATTGTCTCTCTCCTCTTGATAAGCTAGTAACTCAGAGCCATTTTATATGTGTTGTGTGGTGTTCTCTTCAGGGCGGGCTGATGGCTCTGCTAGATGACATGTTTGGCCAGCAGCTGGCCTGGTACTTTAACCCAGAGTCTCTGGTCACTGAGCTCTCCAGCCTCCTGGAGTACCACTTGGAGAACCTCATGGCCAGCATGTAGTCCTACTGCAGGGACCATACTCCTTTCTCCTTCTCTCTCTCTTTTGAAGGAATTGAAGTGCTTTGTTGAACCCTGATTAGTTTTTAACACACATTAATTGAATGTATTCTCTTGTTTTCTCTCCCCACAGGATTTTTGTGACACTTTGCCACCCAACAGGGATCTAGACACCAATGCACTACATTACTTTGCACTGATTTTTACATTTTTAAATAAAATAAGTTGTAGTTCAAAAACATTTTGGTTTCCGTCTTTTCATTTATTTGATTTTATGACCATTTCCTTTTCCTATAGTTATAATGCTAATATTAGATAATTACATGAACA
Source organism: Oncorhynchus gorbuscha (assembly GCF_021184085.1). Lineage (NCBI taxonomy): Eukaryota > Metazoa > Chordata > Actinopteri > Salmoniformes > Salmonidae > Oncorhynchus > Oncorhynchus gorbuscha. The sequence goes on from NW_025754860.1 coordinate 4,839, forward strand.
ATGATGCTTTATTATTTGAATATGGAAATAAAAACAATGTTTTGTTGATTTACAGATACTACAGGCCCACACTTTATATGGTTTTGTACTGTGGTTTGTGATACTGTACTATTTAAAAACATGTAGGACTACATACACTGAGTGCACAAAACATTAGGAACATCTTCCTAATATTGAGTTGCACACCCTTTTTCCCTGAGAACAGCCTCAATTCGTCGGGGCATGGACTCTACAAGCTGCCCTAAGCGTTCCACAAGGATGCTGGCCCATGTCGTGTCAAGTTGTCTGGATGTCCTTTGGGTGGTGGACCATTCTTGACACACATGGGAAACTGTTGAGCATGAAAAAAACAGCAGTGTTGCAGTTCTTGACACACTTAACCTGGTGCGCCTGGCACCTACTACCATACCCCGTTCAAAGGCAGTTAAATCTTTTGTCTTGCCGATTCACCCTCTGAATGACACACACAATCCATGTCTCAATTCTCTCAAGGTTTTAAAATCTTTCTTGAAGCGGATTCAACAAGTGACATCAATAAGGGATCATAGCTTTCACTTGGTCAGTCTACGTCATGGAAAGAGCAGGTGTCCTCAATGTTTTGTATTATCAGTGTAGTAACCTGGTACAGTATAAATTATACCACTAGAGGGGACAATTGCTTCCGTTGAATGTTATTTCTCACTATCCCTACTCTACATTAACAGTCTGCCATTGTCGACTCCGGTATCTTGGGTATCTTAGTCTTTTTTATATTTGCCATTAATGTCTGAACCATTTACCATCTTTCCCACTGAGCCGATACTCAGTTCAAACGGAGAGAAATACCATTGAAATCGAATGGCAAGATTAGATGAATGACGAGAATAGACTGTCAGCCCCTCTCCTTGTTCGGGCGGCGTTCGACGTCACCGTCTTTCTAGCCATCACTGTTCCATTTTTCGTATATCCACGTGTCTCGTCTTGTTTCCATACAGACCTGGTTTTCATTTCCCCAATAAGCGACTTGTATTTAACCCTCTGATTTCCATCATGTGTTGTGTGTAATTCATGTTAGTTCGTGTTAGTTTACGCGCTCTACTTTTATGTTCCGTTTTTTGAGCGTGTTTGTCTCATGTAGTGCTCTCGTTTTTGGAACTATAATAAAGTGCGCCTGTTCATTATAATCTGCTCTCCTGCACTTGACTTCGCCTCCAATACACCTTCCTGACACTTTCTATGAGAAATACATGATAAAGAATGCAAAGAACATACTCTACCATGCACATCCTACACATGCCTTGCTTCCCTAAAAATACTGTGTGTTACAGCAAATAAGGTGGTACAATGTTAGCTTATTTTTATGGGGTTGGGTTTCAGGGCGCGTGGGGGCAACAGGGGCCTGGCTGGCCCTGAATAAGTTGGTTAGATGAGTACTTGAAGGCTTATATCTACAATTTGGAAAGTTGGATGTTGATTTCGGGAGGCTTCCATCATGGAAAAGGGACCAGACCACTTTTTTGTTAGTTAACCTAAATAATTCACGACCCTCTATAGAATAACAACAGTGACAACAGCTGACTGCTATTTAAGTAATAGATTGACTGTCAAATCCATGTATTGGTGTGCGGCCATTGACTTTTATTGGAGAGACCGCCCCAAATTTTCTGTGCCATTTCTGGGCATTTCATTAACTCCGCATTCTAAGTTCTGCGCATCCAAGCACTTGGAAAAATCCATGGTACAAAACCTAAGATATTAATCTGTTTAAAACAATCAATCTGATGTCATCGTTAAGTCTATAAACCTTTAGACTAACATCACCAATCTGAGGTTAACATTTTGTGTAATTCCAAGTTTTATAGGGTGAAAATGCAAGCTTGTGTAAGGTAGTAACACAAACTGTCCGCATTAGGGAAATATGCCCAATTTACAATTTACGATGGCAAAAAAATCAACATGGCAATTTAAGATGATTGTATTTGTTGCCTACATACAAAGTATTACCAAAAGTACATATATTTCAAGGGACATAACACTGAGACCCCTGAACATGGGTGGAGGAATATTTGTGTGACAACCTAAAACAGGGCCAGAAGCTCACCAGCAGTCTCTCCAACCACCCCTGAACGTCAGTCATTTAACCATTTAAAGAGTTGAACAAATGCTTGGCACTCTAGACTAGAGCCTCCATAGTCTGCAGCAGCCTGAATGTTTCACGTGCCTACCTTTAGGTTTCTCTCAGTACAGTCCATTGTACTGGCCTGTGTGATGTGTCGTAGTTTGATGCATCTTATTACTTTGTTTGGTCGTCACCCGAAAATTCAGTCTCAGCCAATGATTGTTCATATCCTCCATTCCTTACCTGACCCTTACAGACGCAGATGCCGGATCCGAAGACATTCAAGCAGCACTTTGAGAGCAAGCATCCCAAGTCCCCAATGCCACCAGAGCTGGTTGATGTTGAGGCTTAAAACGATCACACACACAACGGACCTACAGTTGGGGTAAGATGCTCACATCATTCAGAGTTGCAGTGTACATGTCAGCAGCAAGCTTTTGCCCTACTGTATGCTTCAGTTATATGTTGTATGGCTCAATATGTGGAAATGTTGTCACTCATCGTCTTTCATGTTGTGATTCACAGATACACGATTTTAACACTGCGACTGGTATAATGGCGTCAAGGGACATAACACTGAGACCCCTGGACATGGGTGGGGGAATGTTTGTGTGACGACGTACAATGGGGGCAGAAGCTCACCAGCCCCCCATCTTATATGTCCAACCACCCCTGAACGTCAGACTGTATTGAAGCAACCATCTTACTTCTATGAGCCCACTCTACGTACATCCCATATTCCTATGCTGCTTCCTTCACTTAATTCCTCTTTCAATAACATCTAGACTAATTTACAAGTCTACAAGTTTCATGACTTTTTTTGCTACTTCTTCTCATCTGTATACTGCTGTCCTACGTTTGCCCCCAACTCTTTTCTATACCTCCTCCCATGCACTCTTGTTCAGATGTTCTTGATCATTTCTGCTTTCTTTGAGGAGGGTGTCATGGATTTGATATAAGGTCAAGACCGTGCCTGGTTCTGCCTATATAAAGACCCTGGTCGAAACGAGGCCAAATCCTGTAGTAGTTTTGGTCTGTATGCAAAGATCACTTTTGATAATCCATGTTGTAACCATTTTTGTTGTTGTTGCTTTTTACCATTTCCAATAAATGTTGCGATATATGGAAGCATTCCACTGCCTATTTGATCCATTCTGAAGGAAAGCAGTGAGTAAGTTTTGTTTGTATGTGTGTTGAGGTTATGCCTTGTAATCCTACCAGAAAATCGGGACTTCCGAATGCAAGGTAAACGCAATTCCATCTATACTGATACCAGACAAATGCATTTTCAATATACTGTAGCTGAATAGGGATGACACCGTCTATTGATTTCACATTACTGGATGAGCGCACAGCCAGGCCTGGTAGGGCATAGGCCCACCCACTGGGGAGTCAGGCCCAGCCAATCACAGTTTGTTTTTATTTATGAAAGAAAGAAATACTCTTCAGCTGCCCGGGTGGCTGGTCTCAGATGATACCACAGGTGAAGAAGCCAGATGTGGAGGGCAAGCGTGGTTGAGGCCAAATTCTCTAAAATGACGGGGGGTGACTTATGGTAGAGAAGTGGACATTCCT
>NW_025754861.1:0-8510 GCF_021184085.1 Oncorhynchus gorbuscha
TTTATATAGCCTTTCGTACATCAGCTGATATCTCAAAGTGCCGTACAGAAACCCAGCCTAAAACCTCAAACAGCAAGCAATGCAGGTGTAGAAGCACGGTGGCTAGGAAAGACTCCCTAGAAAGGCCAAAACCTAGGAAGAAACCTAGAGAGGAACCAGGCTATGTGGGGTGGCCAGTCCTCTTCTGGCTGTGCCGGGTGGAGATTATAACAGAACATGGCCATGATGTTCAAATGTTCATAAATGACCAGCATGGTCGAATAATAACAAGGCAGAACAGTTGAAACTGGAGCAGCAGCACAGTCAGGTGGACTGGGGACAGCAAGGAGTCACCATGTCAGGTCGTCCTGGGGCACAGTCCTTGAGCTCAGGTCCTCAGAGAGAGAGAAAGAAAGAGAGAATTAGAGAGAGCATATGTGGGGTGGCCAGTCCTCTTCTGGCTGTGCCGGGTGGAGATTATAACAGAACATGGCCAAGATGTTCAAATGTTCATAAATGACCAGCATGGTCGAATAATAACAAGGCAGAACAGTTGAAACTGGAGCAGCAGCACAGTCAGGTGGACTGGGGACAGCAAGGAGTCACCATGTCAGGTCGTCCTGGGGCACAGTCCTTGAGCTCAGGTCCTCAGAGAGAGAGAAAGAAAGAGAGAATTAGAGAGAGCATATGTGGGGTGGCCAGTCCTCTTCTGGCTGTGCCGGGTGGAGATTATAACAGAACATGGCCAAGATGTTCAAATGTTCATAAATGACCAGCATGGTCAAATAATAGTAAGGCAGAACAGTTGAAACTGGAGCATCAGCATGGCCAGGTGGACTGGGGACAGCAAGGAGTCATCATGTCAGGTAGTCCTGGGGCATGGTCCTAGGGCTCAGGTCCTCCGAGAGAAAGAAAGAAGGAGAGAATTAGAGAACGCACACTTAGATTCACACAGGACACCGAATAGGACAGGAGAAGTACTCCAGATATAACAAACTGACCCTAGCCCCGACACAAACTACTGCAGCATAAATACTGGAGGCTGAGACAGGAGGGTCAGGAGACACTGTGGCCCCATCCGAGGACACCCCCGGACAGGGCCAAACAGGAAGGATATAACCCCACCCGCTTTGCCAAAGCACAGCCCCCACACCACTAGAGGGATATCTTCAACCACCAACTTACCATCCTGAGACAAGACTGAGTATAGCCCACAAAGATCTCCACGGCACAACCCAAGGGGGTGGGCGCCAACAGACAGGATGACCACAACAGTGACTCAACCCACTCAGGTGACGCACCCCCTGCAGGGACGGCATGAGAGAGCCCCAGTAAGCCAGTGACTCAGCCCCTGTAATAGGGTTAGAGGCAGAGAATCCCAGTGGAAAGAGGGGAACCGGCCAGGCAGAGACAGCAAGGGCGGTTCGTTGCTCCAGAGCCTTTCCGTTCACCTTCCCACTCCTGGGCCAGACTACACTCAATCATATGACCCGCTGAAGAGATGAGTCTTCAGTAAAGACTTAAAGGTTGAGACCGAGTTTGCGTCTCTGACATGGGTAGGCAGACCGTTCTTTAAAAATGGAGCTCTGTAGGAGAAAGCCCTGCCTCCAGCTGTTTGCTTAGAAATTCTAGGGACAATTAGGAGGCCTGCGTCTTGTGACCGTAGCGTACGTGTAGGTATGTACGGCAGGACCAAATCAGAGAGATAGGTAGGAGCAAGTTCATTTAATGCTTTGTAGGTTAGCAGTAAAACCTTGAAATCAGCCCTTGCTTTGACAGGAAGCCAGTGTAGAGAGGCTAGCACTGGAGTAATATGATCAAATTTTTTGGTTCTAGTCAGGATTCTAGTAGCCGTATTTAGCACTAACTGAAGTTTATTTAGTGCTTTATCCGGTAGCCGGAAAGTAGAGCATTGCAGTAGTCTAACCTAGAAGTGACAAAAGCATGGATTAATTTTTCTGCATCATTTTTGGACAGAAAGTTTCTGATTTTTGCAATATTACGTAGATGGAAAAAAGCTGTCCTCGAAATGGTCTTGATATGTTCTTCAAAAGAGAGATCAGGGTCCAGAGTAACGCCGAGGTCCTTCACAGTTTTATTTGAGACGACTGTACAACCATTAAGATTAATTGTCAGATTCAACAGAAGATCTCTTTGTTTCTTGGGACCTAGAACAAGTATCTCTGTTTTGTCCGAGTTTAATAGTAGAAAGTTTGCAGCCATCCACTTCCTTATGTCTGAAACACATGCTTCTAGCGAGGGCAATTTTGGGGCCTCACCATGTTTCATTGAAATGTACAGCTGTGTGTCAACCGCATAGCAGTGAAAGTTAACGTTATGTTTTCGAATAACATCCCCAAGAGGTAAAATGTATAATGAAAACAATAGTGGTCCTAAAACAGAACCTTGAGGAACACCGAAATTTACAGTAGATTTGTCAGAGGACAAACCATTCACAGAGACAAACTGATATCTTTCCGACAGATAAGATCTAAACCAGGCCAGAACATGTCCGTGTTGACCAATTTGGGTTTCCAATCTCTCCAAACGAATGTGGTGATCGATGGTATCAAAAGCAGCACTAAGGTCTAGGAGCACGAGGACAGATGCAGAGCCTCGGTCCGATGCCATTAAAATGTCATTTACCATCCTTCACAAGTGCCGTCTCAGTGCTATGATGGGGTCTAAAACCAGACTGAAGCATTTCATATACATTGTTTGTCTTCAGGAAGGCAGTGAGTTGCTGCGCAACAGCCTTTTCTAAAATTTCTGAGAGGAATGGAAGATTCGATATAGGCCGATAGTTTTTTATATTTTCTGGGTCAAGGTTTGGCTTTTTCAAGAGAGGCTTTATTACTGCCACTTTTAGTGAGTTTGGTACACATCCAGTGGATAGAGAGCCGTTTATTATGTTCAACATAGGAGGGCCAAGCACAGGAAGCAGCTCTTTCAGTAGTTTAGTTGGAATAGGGTCCAGTATGCAGCTTGAAGGTTTAGAGGCCATGATTATTTTCATCATTGTGTCAAGAGATATAGTACTAAAACACTTGAGCGTCTCTCTTGATCCTAGGTCCTGGCAGAGTTGTGCAGACTCAGGACAACTGAGGTTTGGAGGAATACGCAGGTTTTAAGAGGAGTCCGTAATTTGCTTTCTAATAATCATAATCTTTCCTAAAAAAGTTCATGAATTTATCACTGCTAAAGTGAAAGTCATCCTCTCTTGGGGAATGCTGCTTTTTAGTTAGCTTTGCGACAGTATTAAAAAGGAATTTCGGATTGTTCTTATTTTCCTCAATTAAGTTAGAAAAATAGGATGATCGAGCAGCAGTAAGGGCTCTTCGGTACTGCACGGTACCGTCTTTCCAAGCTAGTCGGAAGACTTCCAGTTTGGTGTGGTGCCATTTCCGTTTCAATTTTCTGGAAGCTTGCTTCAGAGCTCGGGTATTTTCTGTGTACCAGGGAGCTAGTTTCTTGTGAGAAATGTTTTTAGTTTTTAGGGGTGCAACTGCATCTAGGGTATTGCGCAAGGTTAAATCGAGATCCTCAGTTAGGTGGTTAACTGATTTTTGTCCTCTGGCGTCCTTGGGTAGGCAGAGGGAGTCTGGAAGGGCATCAAGGAATATTTGTGTTGTCTGTGAATTTATAGCACGACTTTTGATGGTCCTTGGTTGGGGTCTGAGCAGATTATTTGTTGCAATTGCAAACGTAATAAAATGGTGGTCCGATAGTCCAGGATTATGAGGAAAAACATTAAGATCCACAACATTCATTCCATGGGACAAAACTAGGTCCAGCGTATGACTGTGACAGTGAGTGGGTCCAGAGACATGTTGGACAAAACCCACTGAGTCGATGATGGCTCTGAAAGCCTTTTGGAGTGGGTCTGTGGACTTTTCCATGTGAATATTAAAGTCACCAAAGATTAGAATATTATCTGCTATGACTACAAGGTCCGATAGGAATTCAGGGAACTCAGTGAGAAACGCTGTATATGGCCCAGGAGGCCTGTAAACAGTAGCTATAAAAAGTGATTGAGTAGGCTGCATAGATTTCATGACTAGAAGCTCAAAAAGACGAAAACGTCATTTTTTTTTGTTGTAAATTGACATTTTCTATCGTAAATGTTAGCAACACCTCTGCCTTTGCGGGATGCACGGGGGATAAGGTCACTAGTGTAGCCAGGAGGTGAGGCCTAATTTAAAACAGTAAATTCATCAGGCTTAAGCCATGTTTCAGTCAGGCCAATCACATCAAGATTATGATCAGTGATTAGTTCATTGACTATAATTGCCTTTGAAGTAAGGGATCTAACATTAAGTAGCTCTATTTTGAGATATGAGGTATCATGATCTCTTTCAGTAATGACAGGAATGGAGGTGGTCTTTATCCTAGTGAGATTGCTAAGGCGAACACCGCCATGTTTAGTTTTGCCCAACCTAGGTCGATGCACAGACACGGTCTCAATGGTGATAGCTGAGCTGACTACACTGACTGTGCTAGTGGCAGACTCCACTATGCTGGCAGGCTGGCTAACAGCCTGCTGCATGGCCTGCACCCTATCTCATTGTGGAGCTAGAGGAGTTAGAGCCCTGTCTATGTTGGTAGATAAGATGAGAGCACCCCTCCAGCTAGGATGGAGTCCGTCACTCCTCAGCAGGTCAGGCTTGGTCCTGTTTGTGGGCGAGTCCCAGAAAGAGGGCCAGTTATCTACAAATTCTATCTTTTGGGAGGGGCAGAAAACAGTTTTCAACCAGCAATTGAGTTGTGAGACTCTGCTGTAGAGCTCATCACTCCCCCTAACTGGGAGGGGGCCAGAGACAATTACTCGATGCCGACACATCTTTCTAGCTGATATGCACGCAGAAGTTATGTTGCGCTTGGTGATCTCTGACTGCTTCATCCTAACATCGTTGGTGCCGACGTGGATAACAATATCTCTATACTCTCTACACTCGCCAGTTTTAGCTTTAGCCAGCACCATCTTTAGATTAGCCTTAACGTCGGTAGCCCTGCCCCCTGGTAAACAGTATATGATCGCTGGATGATTCGTTTTAAATCTAATACTGCGGGTAATGGAGTCGCCAATGACTAGAGTTTTCAATTTGTCAGAGCTAATGGTGGGAAGCTTCGGCGTCTCAGACCCCGTAACGGGAGGAGTAGAGACCAGAGAAGACTCGGCCTCTGACTCCGACCCGGTGCTTAATGGGGAAAACCGGTTGAAAGTTTCTGTCGGCTGAATGAGCGACACCTGTTGAGCATTCCTACAGCATTTCCCTCCAGAAACCGTGAGAAAGTTGTCCGGCTGCGGGGACTGTGCCAGGGGATTTATACTACTATCTGTACTTACTGGTGGCACAGACGCGGTTTCATCCTTTCCTACACTGAAATTACCCTTGCCTAACGATTGCGTCTGAAGCTGGGCTTGTAGCACAGCTATCCTCGCGGTAAGGCGAGTACAGCGACTACAATTAGAAGGCATCATGTTAATGTTACTACTTAGCTTCGGCTGTTGGAGGTCCTGACGAATCGTGTCCAGATAAAGCGTCCGGAGTGAAAAAGTTGAGGAAAAAATAAATAAATATATGAACGGTAATTAAAAAGTGAAAACCGTAAAGCTGTCAGGTAGCAAAATAGGTTGGCAACAAAACGCACAGCAACTCGAAAACAAGCCTGCAAGTTGTGACCGGAAATGACCCCTTCACAGACTGCACAGTGCTTCTTAGATGAGAACTCAGCAAATACAAAAAAGGCATTACTTAGCTGTTTCCTTCACTGAAACAAATATAGAACCCTAAGAGTTCCTCTTCGCTGAAACAAATATATGACCCCATGAGTGCCTCTTCACTGAGCCAAAATGTCTTCCACATCAAACCCTGTATGGTGCCGTTGATGAATTATGGCTGATGCTAATAGTCATATTCCTAGCTAAGAATATGATGTAATACACAATGAAATCATTATGTGCAAACATAGTTTGTAAATATTCCCAGGTGGCCAGTGAGGAATCATGACCCAGTTCAATATTGGTACCAACTCTGCCTGACTTCTTTATGGAATAGAATAGTATGGGTTGTCTGTCTGACTTCTTTATGCAACAGAATAGTATGGGTTGTCTGTCTGACTTCTTTATGCAACAGAATAGTATGGGTTGTCTGTCTGACTTCTTTATGCAACAGAATAGTATGGGTTGTCTGTCTGACTTCTTTATGCAACAGAATAGTATGGGTTGTCTGTCTGACTTCTTTATGCAACAGAATAGTATGGGTTGTCTGTCTGACTTCTTTATGCAACAGAATAGTATGGGTTGTTGTCTGACTTCTTTATGGAACAGAATAGTATGGGTTGTTGTCTGTCTTCTTTATGGAACAGAATAGTATGGGTTGTCTGTCTGACTTCTTTATGGAACAGAATAGTATGGGTTGTTGTCTGTCTGTCCTCTTTATGGAACAGAATAGTATGGGTTGTTGTCTGTCTGTCCTCTTTATGGAACAGAATAGTATGGGTTGTTGTCTGGCTGTCGTTATGGAACAGAATAGTATGGGTTGTTGTCTGTCTGTCCTCTTTATGGAACAGAATAGTATGGGTTGTTGTCTGTCTTCTTTATGGAACAGAATAGTATGGGTTGTCTGTCTGACTTCTTTATGGAACAGAATAGTATGGGTTGTTGTCTGTCTGTCCTCTTTATGGAACAGAATAGTATGGGTTGTTGTCTGTCTGTCCTCTTTATGGAACAGAATAGTATGGGTTGTTGTCTGGCTGTCGTTATGGAACAGAATAGTATGGGTTGTTGTCTGTCTGTCCTCTTTATGGAACAGAATAGTATGGGTTGTTGTCTGTCTTCTTTATGGAACAGAATAGTATGGGTTGTTGTCTGTCTGTCCTCTTTATGGAACAGAATAGTATGGGTTGTTGTCTGTCTTCTTTATGGAACAGAATAGTATGGGTTGTTGTCTGTCTTCTTTATGGAACAGAATAGTATGGGTTGTTGTCTGGCTGTCGTTATGGAACAGAATAGTATGGGTTGTTGTCTGTCTTCTTTATGGAACAGAATAGTATGGGTTGTTGTCTGGCTGTCGTTATGGAACAGAATAGTATGGGTTGTTGTCTGTCTTCTTTATGGAACAGAATAGTATGGGTTGTTGTCTGGCTGTCGTTATGGAACAGAATAGTATGGGTTGTTGTCTGTCTGTCATTATGGAACAGAATAGTATCAAATCAAAATCAAATCAAATTTATTTATATAGCCCTTCGTACATCAGCTGATATCTCAAAGTGCTGTACAGAAACCCAGCCTAAAACCCCAAACAGCAAACAATGCAGGTGTAAAAGCACGGTGGCTAGGAAAAACTCCCTAGAAAGGCCAAAACCTAGGAAGAAACCTAGAGAGGAACCGGGCTATGTGGGGTGGCCAGTCCTCTTCTGGCTGTGCCGGGTAGAGATTATAACAGAACATGACCAAGATGTTCAAATGTTCATAAATGACCAGCATGGTCAAATAATAATAAGGCAGAACAGTTGAAACTGGAGCAGCAGCACAGTCAGGTGGACTGGGGACAGCAAGGAGCCATCATGTCAGGTAGTCCTGGGGCACGGTCCTAGGGCTCAGGTCCTCCGAGAGAGAAAGAAAGAAAGAGAGAATTAGAGAGAGCATATGTGGGGTGGCCAGTCCTCTTCTGGCTGTGCCGGGTGGAGATTATAACAGAACGTGGCCAAGATGTTCAAATGTTCATAAATGACCAGCATGGTTGAATAATAGTAAGGCAGAACAGTTGAAACTGGAGCAGGAGCATGGCCAGGTGGACTGGGGACAGCAAGGAGTCCTCATGTCAGGTAGTCCTGAGACATGGTCCTAGGGCCCAGGCCAGTTGAAACTGGAGCAGCAGCATGGCCAGGTGGACTGGGGACAGCAAGGAGTCATCATGTCAGGTAGTCCTGGGGCATGGTCCTAGGGCTCAGGTCCTCCGAGAGAGAGAAAGAAAGAGAGAAGGAGAGAATAGAGAGAACGCACACTTAGATTCACACAGGACACCTGAATAGGACAGGAGAAGTACTCCAGATAAACAAACTGACCCCAGCCCCCCGACACATAAACTACTGCAGCATAAATACTGGAGGCTGAGACAGGAGGGTCAGGAGACACTGTGGCCCCATCCGAGGACACCCCCGGACAGGGCCAAACAGGAAGGATATAACCCCACCCACTTTGCCAAAGCACAGCCCCATACCACTAGAGGAAATCTTCAACCACCAACTTACCATCCTGAGACAAGGCCGAGTATAGCCCACAAAGATCTCCGACACGGTACAACCCAAGGGGGGACCCGGACAGGCCGACCACAACAGTGAATCAACCCACCCAGGTGAAGCACCCCCAGGGACGGCACGAGAGAGCCCCAGCAAGCCAGTGACTCAGCCCCGTAACAGGGTTAGAGGCAAAGAATCCCAGTGAAAGATTCGTTGCTCCAGAGCCTTTCGTTCACCTTCCCACTCCTGGGCCAGACTACACTCAATCATATGATCCACTGAAGAGA
>NW_025754862.1:0-8510 GCF_021184085.1 Oncorhynchus gorbuscha
TGGTTATCTACAGTAACACTCACAGGAGACAACATGGTGATCTACAGTTATACTACAACATGGTTATCTACAGTAACACTACAGGAGACAACATGGTTATCTACAGTTATACTACAACATGGTTATCTACAGTTATACTACAACATGGTTATCTACAGTTATACTACAACATGGTTATCTACAGTAACACAACAGGAGACAACATGGTTATCTATAGTAACACTACAGGAGACAACATGGTTATCTACAGTTATACTACAACATGGTTATCTACGGTATATACTACAACATGGTTATCTACAGTTATACTACAACATGGTTATCTACAGTTATACTACAACATGGTTATCTACAGTAACACTACAGGAGACGACATGGTTATCTACAGTTATACTACAACATGGTTATCTACAGTTATACTACAACATGGTTATCTACAGTTATACTACAACATGGTTATCTACAGTAACACTACAGGAGACAACATGGTTATCTACAGTTATACTACAACATGGTTATCTACAGTTATACTACAACATGGTTATCTACAGTTATACTACAACATGGTTATCTACAGTTATACTACAACATGGTTATCTACAGTTATACTACAGGAGACAACATGGTTATCTATAGTAACACTACAGGAGACAACATGGTTATCTACAGTTATACTACAACATGGTTATCTACAGTTATACTACAACATGGTTATCTACAGTTATACTACAACATGGTTATCTACAGTAACACTACAGGAGACAACATGGTTATCTACAGTTATACTACAACATGGTTATCTACAGTTATACTACAACATGGTTATCTACAGTAACACTATAGGAGACAACATGGTTATCTACAGTTATACTACAACATGGTTATCTACAGTTATACTACAACATGGTTATCTACAGTAACACAACAGGAGACAACATGGTTATCTACAGTTATACTACAACATGGTTATCTACAGTTATACTACAACATGGTTATCTACAGTTATACTACAACATGGTTATCTACAGTTATACTACAACATGGTTATCTACAGTTATACTACAACATGGTTATCTACAGTTATACTACAACATGGTTATCTACAGTTATACTACAACATGGTTATCTACAGTTATACTACAACATGGTTATCTACAGTAACACTACAGGAGACAACATGGTTATCTACAGTTATACTACAACATGGTTATCTACAGTTATACTACAACATGGTTATCTACAGTTATACTACAACATGGTTATCTACAGTAACACTACAGGAGACAACATGGTTATCTACAGTTATACTACAACATGGTTATCTACAGTTATACTACAACATGGTTATCTACAGTAACACTATAGGAGACAACATGGTTATCTACAGTTATACTACAACATGGTTATCTACAGTTATACTACAACATGGTTATCTACAGTTATACTACAACATGGTTATCTACAGTTATACTACAACATGGTTATCTACAGTAACACTACAGGAGACAACATGGTTATCTACAGTTATACTACAACATGGTTATCTACAGTTATACTACAACATGGTTATCTACAGTTATACTACAACATGGTTATCTACAGTTATACTACAACATGGTTATCTACAGTTATACTACAACATGGTTATCTACAGTAACACTACAGGAGACAACATGGTTATCTACAGTTATACTACAACATGGTTATCTACAGTTATACTACAACATGGTTATCTACAGTTATACTACAACATGGTTATCTACAGTAACACTACAGGAGACAACATGGTTATCTACAGTTATACTACAACATGGTTATCTACAGTTATACTACAACATGGTTATCTACAGTAACACTATAGGAGACAACATGGTTATCTACAGTTATACTACAACATGGTTATCTACAGTTATACTACAACATGGTTATCTACAGTAACACAACAGGAGACAACATGGTTATCTATAGTAACACTACAGGAGACAACATGGTTATCTACAGTTATACTACAACATGGTTATCTACAGTTATACTACAACATGGTTATCTACAGTAACACAACAGGAGACAACATGGTTATCTATAGTAACACTACAGGAGACAACATGGTTATCTATAGTAACACTACAGGAGACAACATGGTTATCTACAGTTATACTACAACATGGTTATCTACAGTAACACTACAGGAGACAACATGGTTATCTACAGTTATACTACAACATGGTTATCTACAGTAACACTATAGGAGACAACATGGTTATCTACAGTTATACTACAACATGGTTATCTACAGTAACACTACAGGAGACAACATGGTTATCTACAGTTATACTACAACGTGGTTATCTACAGTTATACTACAACATGGTTATCTACAGTTATACTACAACATGGTTATCTACAGTTATACTACAACATGGTTATCTACAGTAACACTACAACATGGTTATCTACAGTTATACTACAACATGGTTATCTACAGTTATACTACAACATGGTTATCTACAGTAACACAACAGGAGACAACATGGTTATCTATAGTAACACTACAGGAGACAACATGGTTATCTACAGTAACACTACAGGAGACAACATGGTTATCTACAGTTATACTACAACATGGTTATCTACAGTTATACTACAACATGGTTATCTACAGTTAACACTACAGGAGACAACATGGTTATCTACAGTTATACTACAACATGGTTATCTACAGTTATACTACAGGAGACAACATGGTTATCTACAGTAACACTGCAACATGGTTATCTACAGTTATACTACAACATGGTTATCTACAGTAACACTGCAACATGGTTATCTACAGTTATACTACAACATGGTTATCTACAGTTATACTACAGGAGACAACATGGTTATCTACAGTAACACTGCAACATGGTTATCTGTTATACTACAACATGGTTATCTACAGTTATACTACAACATGGTTATCTACAGTTATACTACAGGAGACAACATGGTTATCTACAGTAACACTATAGGAGACAACATGGTTATCTACAGTTATACTACAACATGTTTATCTACAGTTATACTACAACATGGTTATCTATAGTAACACTACAGGAGACAACATGGTTATCTACAGTTATACTACAACATGGGTTATACTACAGGAGACAACATGGTTATCTACAGTAACACTATAGGAGACAACATGGTTATCTACAGTAACACTATAGGAGACAACATGGTTATCTACAGTTATACTACAGGAGACAACATGTTTATCTACAGTTATACTACAACATGGTTATCTACAGTAACACTACAACAACACTCACAACATGGTTATCTACAGTAACACTATAGGAGACAACATGGTTATCTACAGTTATACTACAACATGGTTATCTACAGTTATACTACAACATGGTTATCTACAGTTATACTACAACATGGTTATCTACAGTTATACTACAACATGGTTATCTACAGTAACACTACAACATGGTTATCTACAGTAACACAACAGGAGACAACATGGTTATCTACAGTAACACTACAACAGTTATCTACAGTAACACTACAACATGGTTATCTACAGTTATACTACAACATGGTTATCTACAGTTATACTACAACATGGTTATCTACAGTAACACTATAGGAGACAACATGGTTATCTACAGTAACACAACAGGAGACAACATGGTTATCTACAGTTATACTACAACATGGTTATCTACAGTAACACTATAGGAGACAACATGGTTATCTACAGTTATACTACAACATGGTTATCTACAGTAACACAACAGGAGACAACATGGTTATCTATAGTAACACTACAGGAGACAACATGGTTATCTACAGTTATACTACAACATGGTTATCTACAGTTATACTACAACATGGTTATCTACAGTAACACAACAGGAGACAACATGGTTATCTATAGTAACACTACAGGAGACAACATGGTTATCTACAGTAACACTATAGGAGACAACATGGTTATCTACAGTTATACTACAACATGTTTATCTACAGTTATACTACAACATGGTTATCTACAGTTATACTACAGGAGACAACATGGTTATCTACAGTTATACTACAACATGGTTATCTACAGTTATACTACAGGACATGGTTATCTACAGTAACACTGCAACATGGTTATCTACAGTTATACTACAACATGGTTATCTACAGTAACACTGCAACATGGTTATCTACAGTTATACTACAACATGGTTATCTACAGTTATACTACAGGAGACAACATGGTTATCTACAGTAACACTGCAACATGGTTATCTACAGTTATACTACAACATGGTTATCTACAGTTATACTACAACATGGTTATCTACAGTTATACTACAGGAGACAACATGGTTATCTACAGTAACACTATAGGAGACAACATGGTTATCTACAGTTATACTACAACATGTTTATCTACAGTTATACTACAACATGGTTATCTATAGTAACACTACAGGAGACAACATGGTTATCTACAGTTATACTACAACATGGTTATCTACAGTTATACTACAGGAGACAACATGGTTATCTACAGTAACACTATAGGAGACAACATGGTTATCTACAGTAACACTATAGGAGACAACATGGTTATCTACAGTTATACTACAACATGTTTATCTACAGTTATACTACAACATGGTTATCTACAGTAACACTACAGGAGACAACATGGTTATCTACAGTAACACTATATGAGACAACATGGTTATCTACAGTTAACTACAACATGGTTATCACAGTTATACTACAACATGGTTATCTACAGTTATACTACAACATGGTTATCTACAGTTATACTACAACATGGTTATCTACAGTAACACTACAACATGGTTATCTACAGTAACACAACAGGAGACAACATGGTTATCTACAGTTAACACTACAACATGGTTATCTACAGTAACACTACATCTACAGTTATACTACAACATGGTACTACAACATGGTTATCTACAGTAACACTATAGGAGACAACATGGTTATCTACAGTAACACAACAGGAGACAACATGGTTATCTACAGTTATACTACAACATGGTTATCTACAGTAACACTATAGGAGACAACATGGTTATCTACAGTTATACTACAACATGGTTATCTACAGTAACACAACAGGAGACAACATGGTTATCTATAGTAACACTACAGGAGACAACATGGTTATCTACAGTTATACTACAACATGGTTATCTACAGTTATACTACAACATGGTTATCTACAGTAACACAACAGGAGACAACATGGTTATCTATAGTAACACTACAGGAGACAACATGGTTATCTACAGTAACACTATAGGAGACAACATGGTTATCTACAGTTATACTACAACATGTTTATCTACAGTTATACTACAACATGGTTATCTACAGTTATACTACAGGAGACAACATGGTTATCTACAGTTATACTACAACATGGTTATCTACAGTTATACTACAGGAGACAACATGGTTATCTACAGTAACACTGCAACATGGTTATCTACAGTTATACTACAACATGGTTATCTACAGTAACACTGCAACATGGTTATCTACAGTTATACTACAACATGGTTATCTACAGTTATACTACAGGAGACAACATGGTTATCTACAGTAACACTGCAACATGGTTATCTACAGTTATACTACAACATGGTTATCTACAGTTATACTACAACATGGTTATCTACAGTTATACTACAGGAGACAACATGGTTATCTACAGTAACACTATAGGAGACAACATGGTTATCTACAGTTATACTACAACATGTTTATCTACAGTTATACTACAACATGGTTATCTATAGTAACACTACAGGAGACAACATGGTTATCTACAGTTATACTACAACATGGTTATCTACAGTTATACTACAGGAGACAACATGGTTATCTACAGTAACACTATAGGAGACAACATGGTTATCTACAGTAACACTATAGGAGACAACATGGTTATCTACAGTTATACTACAACATGTTTATCTACAGTTATACTACAACATGGTTATCTACAGTAACACTACAGGAGACAACATGGTTATCTACAGTAACACTATAGGAGACAACATGGTTATCTACAGTTATACTACAACATGGTTATCTACAGTTATACTACAACATGGTTATCTACAGTTATACTACAACATGGTTATTAGTTATACTACAACATGGTTATCTACAGTTACACTACAACATGGTTATCTACAGTAACACAACAGGAGACAACATGGTTATCTACAGTAACACTACAACATGGAGACAACATGGTTATCTACAGTTATACTACAACATGGTTATCTACAGTTATACTACAACATGGTTATCTACAGTTATACTACAACATGGTTATCTACAGTAACACTATAGGAGACAACATGGTTATCTACAGTTATACTACAACATGGTTATCTACAGTAACACTACAACATGGTTATCTACAGTTATACTACAACATGGTTATCTACAGTTATACTACAGGAGACAACATGGTTATCTGCAGTTATACTACAACATGGTTATCTATAGTAACACTACAGGAGACAACATGGTTATCTACATACTACAACATGGTTATCTACAGTTATACTACAACATGGTTACAACATGGTTATCTATAGTAACACTGGTTGGTGAGACAACATGTATATTCACAGTCATACTACAACATGCTATCTACAGTTATATACAACATGGTTATCTACAGTAACACAACAGGAGACGCTTTGCTTATCTATAGTAACACTACAGGAGACAACATGGTTATCTATAGTAACACTACAGGAGACAACATGGTTATCTATTATTATAATTCACAACATGGCTATCTACAGTAACACTACAGGAGACGATGGTCATTCATTAGCTATATCTACAGTTATACTACAACATGGTTATCTATAGTAACACTACAGGAGACAACATGGTTATCTACAGTTATACTACAACATGGTTATCTACAGTTATACTACAGGAGACAACATGGTTATCTACAGTAACACTATAGGAGACAACATGGTTATCTACAGTAACACTATAGGAGACAACATGGTTATCTACAGTTATACTACAACATGTTTATCTACAGTTATACTACAACATGGTTATCTACAGTAACACTACAGGAGACAACATGGTTATCTACAGTAACACTATAGGAGACAACATGGTTATCTACAGTTATACTACAACATGGTTATCTACAGTTATACTACAACATGGTTATCTACAGTTATACTACAACATGGTTATCTACAGTTATACTACAACATGGTTATCTACAGTAACACTACAACATGGTTATCTACAGTAACACTACAACATGGTTATCTACAGTTATACTACAACATGGTTATCTACAGTTATACTACAACATGGTTATCTACAGTAACACTATAGGAGACAACATGGTTATCTACAGTAACACAACAGGAGACAACATGGTTATCTACAGTTATACTACAACATGGTTATCTACAGTAACACTATAGGAGACAACATGGTTATCTACAGTTATACTACAACATGGTTATCTACAGTAACACAACAGGAGACAACATGGTTATCTATAGTAACACTACAGGAGACAACATGGTTATCTACAGTTATACTACAACATGGTTATCTACAGTTATACTACAACATGGTTATCTACAGTAACACAACAGGAGACAACATGGTTATCTATAGTAACACTACAGGAGACAACATGGTTATCTACAGTAACACTATAGGAGACAACATGGTTATCTACAGTTATACTACAACATGTTTATCTACAGTTATACTACAACATGGTTATCTACAGTTATACTACAGGAGACAACATGGTTATCTACAGTTATACTACAACATGGTTATCTACAGTTATACTACAGGAGACAACATGGTTATCTACAGTAACACTGCAACATGGTTATCTACAGTTATACTACAACATGGTTATCTACAGTAACACTGCAACATGGTTATCTACAGTTATACTACAACATGGTTATCTACAGTTATACTACAGGAGACAACATGGTTATCTACAGTAACACTGCAACATGGTTATCTACAGTTATACTACAACATGGTTATCTACAGTTATACTACAACATGGTTATCTACAGTTATACTACAGGAGACAACATGGTTATCTACAGTAACACTATAGGAGACAACATGGTTATCTACAGTTATACTACAACATGTTTATCTACAGTTATACTACAACATGGTTATCTATAGTAACACTACAGGAGACAACATGGTTATCTACAGTTATACTACAACATGGTTATCTACAGTTATACTACAGGAGACAACATGGTTATCTACAGTAACACTATAGGAGACAACATGGTTATCTACAGTAACACTATAGGAGACAACATGGTTATCTACAGTTATACTACAACATGTTTATCTACAGTTATACTACAACATGGTTATCTACAGTAACACTACAGGAGACAACATGGTTATCTACAGTAACACTA
>NW_025754863.1:0-8508 GCF_021184085.1 Oncorhynchus gorbuscha
ACATATGTCAGAGTCAAGGCCCGCGGGCCATCCGGCCAACGAGAAGGTTTTTACGGCCCCTGGGATGATCTTGATTTGTTATTAGAACCCGGCCGCAGACCGCAGCAAGCCGGCAGCCCGCAGATCTTTTACACGCACCAATACTACATTTCCCACAATGCAACGGTGATGCACCGAGCAGTAGGCTGCTTCATTTCAATATTTATTGGCACAGCAGTTGTCAGCATCACAGTAAATTAACTTTCACCCATCAAAAATGGCAAAAACGGAAGGTGGACACTGAGAACCGGGGTTTCAAACAAAGGTGAAGTCGGAGTATTTTGTTCACGGAGGTAGCTGGAAACCTGTGTGTCTTCTGTGTGGAGAAAGTGTGGCGGTACTGAAAGAGTATAATCTGAGACGACATTATGAAACGAAACACGCGGACAAAAACAAGAATATGGACATGGAACAAAGGCTACAAAGGCAGAGGAATTAAAACGAGGCCTCAAATCTCGACAGGCTCTGTTCAAAAAAGCCAAATCACAAGGCCAGGCTGCTGTCAAGGCCAGTTTTATTTTGGCAGAAGAGGATCGCTAAATCAGCCCGACCATTTACGGAGGGGGATTTCATCAAAAACTGCATGATTAAAGTTTGTGAGAAGTTTGCCCAGAAAAAAGGCAACTCTTTTTAAATGTGAGTCTGAGCAGAAACACCATTGCCGAGAAGAGTAGACCAGTTGTCCATCAATCTAAAGAGCAGCTTGTGAAAAAGGGAAAGATTTCATTGCATATTCCTTGGCTGTGGATGAGAGCACCGACATTTCTGACATTGCCCAGTTGTCAATTTTCATCCGCGGAGTGGACTCCAGCCTAAGCGTGACAGAGGAGTTTTGGCTTTACGTCCTATGCATGGCACAACTACGGGGCATGATTTGTATGAAGAGGTGTCAAGATGTGTAAATGAGATGGAGCTGCCTTGGGAAAAACTCGTGGGTTTGACAACCGACGGAGCACCTGCGATGTGTGGACACAGGAGCGGACTGGTGGTGAAGATAACGGGAAAAGATGCAAGAGGAAAAAAGCATGACAGTGAGCTGACAGCTTATCATTGTATCATACACCAGGAAGCGTTGTGCGGTAAAGCCTTGAAAATGGAGCATGTAATGAGCATCATCACGCGCACAGTTAACTTTATCAGAGCCAAGGTTTGAATCACCGCCAGTTCAAGGCATTTCTGACGGAGTTAGAAACGGAGCATGGTGATTTGCCTTATCACACAGAGGTGCGATGGCTAAGCCAGGGAAAGGTGCTTCAAAAGATGTTTCGAGCTTCGTGAGGAGATTTGTCTGTTCTTGGACAGCAAAGAGAGAGAGAAGGGGAAAGACACAACACAACTCGAGACGAAATGTTTCTGTGTGAAATGGCTTTCTGTGTGACATTACGAGTCATCTGAATGCAATGAACTTGCAGCTGCAGGGTCGGGATCGTGTCATCTCTGATATGTACAGTACAGTGAAGGCATTTAAAACCAAGTTGAGTGGATGATAGAAAATTGCTATTATTGTTTTTTTCTTTTGAAGTAAATTTAGCCCACTTTTGCTAAAATAGAAAATATAGGCTACTGATGGTGCCTTGAATACCGGTTTCTTTCATTTAATGTTCATGTTATGGGGATTTTTATATAAAGGAAATTTGTCTTTTGTGTCTGTTGAAAATTAAAGATTACTGACAGAGCCATAAGAAAATATTGCTTTATTTATCTGATCATATTGGAATATATTTGTTAGGTTTTCAGTAGGTTCAATTAGGTTCACTAGACTATATGCGTCATTTAAAAAAATTTCAATGAACATTCGAACAGTCCGGCCCTCGGCTTGTAGCTAAATTTTTTATTTGGCCCTCCGTCCATTTGACTTTGACACCCCTGCTCTACATGATCTACTACCACAGAGAAGAGGAGACAGTACTGGACCCTCTACATGATCTACTACCACAGAGAAGAGGAGACAGTACTGGACCCTCTACATGATCTACTACCACAGAGAAGAGGAGACAGTACTGGCAGAGTCCTCTGCAAACAGAGCCAACTGTCCAGCATCAATATAAGAACAAATATAGAGAAAGATCTGACCATAGCCACTGCCCATCGTATTAATTCTTTTGTATTTTACCCAATTTTTCTCCCCAATTTTGATCTTGTCTCATCGCTGCAACTCCCCAACGGCCTCGGAGGTGAAGGTTGAGTCATGAGTCCCGAAACATGACCCGGCAAACCAAGCTTAACACCCGCCAGCTTAACCCAGAAGCCAGCCGCACCAGCGTGTCAGAGGAAACACCGTACAACTGATGACGAAGTCAGCCTGCAGGCGCCCGGCCACCACAAGGAGTCGCCAGAGCGATGAGCCAAGTAAAGCCCCCTGCCAAACCCTCCAACCCGGACGACGCTGGGCCAATTGTGCGCCACCTATGGGAATCCCGATCACGGCCCGGTTGTGATACAACAATGATTCGG
Organism: Oncorhynchus gorbuscha; assembly: GCF_021184085.1. Taxonomy (NCBI): domain Eukaryota; kingdom Metazoa; phylum Chordata; class Actinopteri; order Salmoniformes; family Salmonidae; genus Oncorhynchus; species Oncorhynchus gorbuscha. The sequence goes on from NW_025754863.1 coordinate 2,494, forward strand.
ATAGAACCGAGGTCTGTGTGACACCTCTAGCACTGCGATGCTGCACCAGTTGGTAGGCAGTTAGAACTTGTTTAATTGAATAGTATCCTCTGTGTTTTTAAGCAGTTTAAATGCATTATTCAATCTAGTCGACTGAAAGCATGAATGAAATAAAACAAAATCAAAGGGGTATGAATACGTTCTGCAGGCACTGTACACAAATACACATGTGGAAAAGGCTGGAGTAGAGCTACTAGTGTAGTGCCCTGTGAGCAGGTTAAAGTGTCTTGCTCAAGGGCACAACGGCTGGTGACGGTATCTAGGACACTGATGCCAGCAACCATTTGCTTTGTCAACACTTACCTGGGGGTAAGTCCTGGTCCTGGGCAGCTCCCCTCCTAGACTTTCCACCTCCACTGTACTGCTGTCTGTCTCACTGCGACCACAACCACCTTCCTCTGCCAGGGTGTTGGGCGCCCCCACAGCCAAGGGGTCAGAGGGGTGTTGTACCCCAGAGCAGGGTTACAGACAGGGGAGGACAGGAGGGCTGAGTCCGGTTAGAGCTAGTTCCAGCCCCTTGCGCCATGGCCCCACTACTGCTATGTCCCATGGATGGGGACTCTGGGGTGGTGGGAGGGGTGTTGAGAACTGAGTTAGATCCACTGGAGGGGAACTCCTGCTCACTCCTCCCTCTTCTCCTGCCCCTGGTTCTCCTCTGAGAGGTCATGGTCCCTCCCTCTCCGGGCCTCCTCCTGCCTCGTCTCCCTCTCCGCCCCGCTCCCCCTAATCTCCCTCTCCGGGCCTCTTCCCTCCTGCCTCGTCTCCCTCCCCGTCCCGCTCCCCCCTGCTCTCCCTCTCCGGGCCTCCAACTCCTGCCTCGTCCCCATCCCGCTCCCCCCTGCTCTCCCTCTCCTCGTGGCATGATGATGAGGACTGGGCCGGTCCAGGCGGAGGAGGGGAGTTAGCAGCCTCTGTGTCGGAGTCAGAGAACAGCTCCTTCAGGGTCTTCTTGGGCCACTGGGCCTGAATACTGGACCACACATCCTTCTGGCCCTTGGTACGACTGCCACCCGCCAGTCTCGCTCTCTCTCTCTCCCTCTCCTCCACGCTGCTCGTTGCCATCTTAGCCCTCTTCTCAGGGATCTCCCAGAATCCCGCAGGGCGGGCGCCGACTCCACCACCGGTGACACCCTTGTCCTTCATGCCGTTGTACTTCTTAGAGGGGGAAGGTTTGGGACGGGAGCTGAGTCGGTCTCCATCGGCCTGGTGGGGCTCAGTGGAAGGTGCACCTCCGTCATCTGAGCTGCTGCTAGAAGAACCTCCTGCTCCTCCTCTGTCTTCCCCTAGACCTCCTGCCTCTCCTGGGCCCTCCTGTTGGAGCCGGCAGCCAGTCTGCGCTCCTGGTGCTCCTGGTTGGGAGCTTGGTTTTGGACGGGGTCCTTTAGAGGTCTGTTGCCCCTGCCACTCCTTCTGACTTCCTCTTCCTGCAGGCGGAGCTACCTGGCCCCTCCCTCTCAGCCTCAAATTCTAGTTGGCTACGCCGCTTCCAGACTCCGGGGTCTCGACGCTGATTGGTTGTTGGCTCTTCCCTGTGACCAGTGGTGGTTTGGGGACATCGGCAGAGGCGGTGCCCTCCCAGCGGTCTAAGGCGTGAAGGGGTTTGGGGGACCCCTTCCTGAGACTGCCGCGACCCCCTGAACCTGGATGGTCATCGCCGCCCTCCACGTCCACCATCCTGATCAGACTCTGTCTGTTGAACTCTCTGAGGCTGAAGGAAGAAAAGAAAACAACATTTTAGTACCTTGACAACGATTTTGGCACCACAAAACTTCCACTACAATGGCTTAGGGAAACACAACAGCACTCCCCAATCAATGTAGAATAGTTCTGAGTGAAATACAATCTACTGAACTCTAAAACTACTAAAACTAAAAAGTTAATTGTTTCAACACTCAAAAAGCATAACATTGAGTACAATAGTCAAAGTCATAAAACAAAATGTAAGTTGAATGACATATCCTATCCATTTGAATACCTCTATACTGGTAGAGTACAACGCCAGGTAGAGCAGTGGCTACCTCTATACTGGTAGAGTACAATGCCAGGTAGAGCAGTGACCACCTGTATACTGGTAGAGTACAACGCCAGGTAGAGCAGTGGCTACCTCTATACTGGTAGAGTATAATGCCAGGTAGAGCAGTGACCACCTGTATACTGGTAGAGTACAACGCCAGGTAGAGCAGTGACTACCTCTATACTGGTAGAGTACAATGCCAGGTAGAGCAGTGACTACCTCTATACTGGTAGAGTATAATGCCAGGTAGAGCAGTGACCACCTGTATACTGGTAGAGTACAACGCCAGGTAGAGCAGTGACCACCTGTATACTGGTAGAGTACAACGCCAGGTAGAGCAGTGACCACCTGTATACTGGTAGAGTACAACGCCAGGTAGAGCAGTGACCACCTGTATACTGGTAGAGTACAATGCCAGGTAGAGCAGTGACTACCTCTATACTGTTAGAGTACAACGCCAGGTAGAGCAGTGACTACCTCTATACTGTTAGAGTACAATGCCAGGTAGAGCAGTGACTACCTCTATACTGTTAGAGTACAACGCCAGGTAGAGCAGTGACTGGTAGAGTACAATGCCAGGTAGAGCAGTGACTACCTCTATACTGGTAGAGTACAACGCCAGGTAGAGCGGTGACTGGTAGAGTACAACGCCAGGTAGAGCAGTGACTACCTCTATACTGTTAGAGTACAATGCCAGGTAGAGCAGTGACTACCTCTATACTGTTAGAGTACAATGCCAGGTAGAGCAGTGACTACCTCTATACTGTTAGAGTACAACGCCAGGTAGAGCAGTGACTGGTAGAGTACAATGCCAGGTAGAGCAGTGACTACCTCTATACTGGTAGAGTACAACACCAGGTAGAGCAGTGACTAACTCTATACTGGTAGAGTACAACGCCAGGTAGAGCAGTGACTAACTCTATACTGGTAGAGTACAACGCCAGGTAGAGCAGTGACTAACTCTATACTGGTAGAGTACAACGCCAGATAGAGCAGTGACTAACTCTATACTGGTAGAGTACAACGCCAGGTAGAGCAGTGACTAACTCTATACTGTTAGAGTACAACGCCAGGTAGAGCAGTGACTAACTCTATACTGTTAGAGTACAACGCCAGGTAGGGCAGTGACTACCTTGCAGGCCATTGAGGATAGAAGTGATTTCAATAGACTTGACTGGAGACTGCAGAGTCAGAGTCTCCCTTTGTTCTCACCATCCTCCATCTTGAGAAGACATGGCGCTCAAGTGGGCAGAGAGAGCAGGGGCCGAGGGATTTGAGGAAGGGCGGGGAATACGTAGGGTCTGTTGGGTACTTGACTCCCAGGTCCTCGTTCAGCTGCTCCAGGCGGCTGCGCTCTCTCTCCGCTTGTTCTGGGGAAGGCAGGGAAGACCATGTTAAGCTCTCCAGAGTAATGTTGTGCATCTTGTGGTAACCTCATGTCATCTTCATAGACAGAAACAACTGTTTATTCTGTATATTCATTTGAAATGGCTAATATGCAAAATAGAATAAAAAGCAACAACATGTATTTCTCCTACCTTTATCTTCTTGCGGTGCTTGATCTTCTGAACATTCTTATTGGCCGGACGGACAATCTTGTCAGCTTTGACCCACTCATCATATCTAACGGGAGAGACAGAGACAGAGAGTCAATCAAAGGTCAGTTATAAAACCTATGACCCAAATGGCACCCTATTCCCTTTATAGTGCACTACTTATGACCAGAGCCCTATGGGATTCAATATGGGCCCTGGTCAAAAGTAGTGTACTACCTATGGGATTCCCTATTGGCCTTGGTCAAAAGTAGTGCACTACCTATGGGATTCCCTATTGGTCCTGGTCAAAAGTAGTTGTACTACCTATGGGATTCCCTATTGGCCCTGGTCAAATATAGTGCAATACCTATGGGATTCCCTATGGGCCCTGGTCTAAAGTAGTGCACTACCTATGGGATTCCCTATTGGTCCTGGTCAAAAGTAGTGTACTACCTATGGGATTCCCTATTGGCCCTGGTCAAAGTAGTGCACTACCTATGGGATTCCCTATGGGCCCTGGTCTAAAGTAGTGCACTACCTATGGGATTCCCTATTGGCCCTGGTCAAAAGTAGTGCACTACCTATGGGATTCCCTATTGGCCCTGGTCAAAAGTAGTGCAATACCTATGGGATTCTCTATTGGCCCTGGTTAAAAGTAGTGCACTATATAGGGAATAGGGTGCCATTTGGAACACAAGGGAAGATTATATTTGAGATTCTTCAAAGTAGCCACCCTTTGCCTTGACGACAGCTTTGCACAATCTTGGCATTCTCTCAACCAGCTTCATGAGGTGCATGGAATACATTTTAATTAACAGGTGTGCCTTGTTAAATGTTCATTTGTGAAATTTCTTTCCTTCTTAATGCGTTTGAGACAAGTAGTTGTGTTGTGACAAGGTAGGGGTGGTATATAGAAGATAGCCCTATTTGGTAAAAGACCAAGTCCATATTATGGCAAGAACAGCTCAAATAAGCAAAGGGAAACAACAGTCCATCATTACTTCAAGACATGAAGGTCAGTCAATACGGATAATGACAACTTTGAACGTTACTTCAAGTGCAGTTGCAAAAACCATCAAGTGCTATGATGAAACTGGCTCTCATGAGGACCGCCACAGGAAAGGAAGACCCAGAGTTACCTCTGCTGCAGAGGATATGTTCATTAGAGTTACCAGCCTCAGAAATTGCTGCCAAAATAAATGTTTCAGAGTTCAAGTGTCAGACACATCTCAACGTAAACTGTTCAGAGGAGACCCCCGAGTGTCTCAGTGCTAGAGGTGTCACTACAGACCCTGGTTCTATTCCAGGCTGTATCACAACCGGCTATAATTGGGAGTCCCATAGTGCGGCACACAATTGGCCCAGTGTCGTACGACTTAGGGTTTGGCCAGGGTAGGCCGTCATTGTAAATAAGAATTTGTTCTTAACTGACTTGCCTTGTTAAAAAGGTCAAATAAAATACTTTAAAAAAAATCAGGCCTTCATGATTGAAAAGCTGGCAAGAAACCATTACTAAACGACACCAATAAGAAGATGAGACTGGCTTCGGCCAAGAAACATGAGCAATGGGCATTAGACCGGTGGAAATCTGTCTTTTGGTTTGATGAGTCCAAATATGAGATTTTTGGTTCCAACGGCCATGTCTTTGTGAGACGCAGAGTAGGTGAACAGATCTCCGCATGTGTATTTCCCACCGTGAAGCATGGAAGAGGAGGAGGTGTGATGGTGTGGGGTGCTTTGCTGGTGACACTGTCAATGATTTATTTAGAATTCAAGGCAGACTAACCAGCATGGCCTCCACAGCATTCTGCAGCGATACGCCATCCCATATGGTTTGGGCTTAGTGGGACTATCATTTATTTTTCAACAGCACAATGACCCAACACACCTCCAGGCTGTGTAAGGGATTTTTGACCAAGAAGGTGAGTGCTGGAGTGCTGCATCAGATGACCTGGCCTCCACAATCACCCGACCTCAACCCAATTGAGATGGTTTGGAATGAGTTAGACCGCAGAGTGAAAGAACAGCAGCCAACAAGTGCTCAGCATATGTGGGAACTCCTTCAAGACTGATGGAAAAACATTCCAGGTGAAGCTGGTTGAGATAATGCCAAGAGTGTGCAAAGCTGTCATCAAGGTGGTTACTTTGAAGAATCTAAAATATATTTTGATTAACATTTCTTTTGGTTACTACATGGTTCCTTCCATATGTGTTATTTCATAGTTTTGATGTCTTCACTATTATTCTACAATATAGAAAATAGTGAAAAATCCAGGAATGAGTAGCTGTGTCCAAACTTTTGACTGGTACTGTATATCAACATATTTTGTATTTACTTTATCTTTATTTAACCGGCCAGTCAGTTAAGAACAAATTCTTATTTTCAATGACGGCCTAGGAACAGTGGGTTAACTGCCTTGTTCAGGG
>NW_025754864.1:0-8507 GCF_021184085.1 Oncorhynchus gorbuscha
AGTACCAGATCACTGTTTTAGCTATACTTGCAGAATTACCAGTACCAGATCACTGTGCAGCTATATACAGGACTGCACTATATGCAAGTACCAGATCACTGTGCAGCTATATACAGGGAGTACCAGTACCAGATCACTGTGCAGCTATATACAGGGAGTACCAGATCACTGTGCAGATATATACAGGGAGTACCAGTACCAGATCACTGTGCAGCTATAGTACCAGATCACTGTGGAGTACCAGTACCAGATCACTGTGCAGCTATATACAGGGAGTACCAGTACCAGGTCACTGTGCAGCTATATACAGGGAGTACCAGTACCAGATCACTGTGCAGCTATATACAGGGAGTACCAGTACCAGATCACTGTGCAGCTATATACAGGGAGTACCAGTACCAGATCACTGTGCAGATATATACAGGGAGTACCAGTACCAGGTCACTGTGCAGCTATATACAGGGAGTACCAGATCACTGTGCAGCTATATACAGGGAGTACCAGATCACTGTGCAGCTATATACAGGGAGTACCAGTACCAGATCACTGTGCAGCTATATACAGGGAGTTGCAGATCACTGTGCAGCTATATACAGTACCAGTACCAGATCACTGTGCAGCTATATACAGGAGTACCAGTACCAGATCACTGTGCAGCTATATACAGGAGTACCAGTACCAGATCACTGTGCAGATATATACAGGAAGTACCAGATCACTGTGCAGCTATATACAGGGAGTACCAGTACCAGATCACTGTGCAGCTATATACAGGAGTACTATATACAGTACCAGATCACTGTGCAGCTATATACAGGAGTACCAGTACCAGATCACTGTGCAGATATATACAGGGAGAGTACCAGATCACTGTGCAGATATATACAGGGAGTAAACCAGTACCAGATCACTGTGCAGCTATATACAGGAGTACCAGTACCAGATCACTGTGCAGCTATATACAGGAGTACCAGTACCAGATCACTGTGCAGCTATATACATTTGCTGTGGAGTACCAGTACCAGATCACTGTGCAGCTATATACAGGAGTACCAGTACCAGATCACTGTGCAGCTATATACAGGGAGTACCAGTACCAGATCACTGTGCAGCTATATACAGGAGTACCAGTACCAGATCACTGTGCAGCTATATACAGGAGTACCAGTACCAGATCACTGTGCAGCTATATACAGGAGTACCAGTACCAGATCACTGTGCAGCTATATACAGGAGTACCAGTACCAGATCACTGTGCAGCTATATACAGAGGATGTACCAGTACCAGATCACTGTGCAGCTATATACAGGAGTACCAGTACCAGATCACTGTGCAGCTATATACAGGAGTACCAGATCACTGTGCAGCTATATACAGTACCAGATCACTGTGCAGCTATATACAGGGAGTACCAGTACCAGATCACTGTGCAGCTATATACAGGAGTACCAGATCACTGTGCAGCTATATACAGGAGTACCAGTACCAGGGAGTACCAGATCACTGTGCAGCTATATACAGGAGTACCAGTACCAGATCACTGTGCAGCTATATACAGGAGTACCAGATCACTGTGCAGCTATATACAGGGAGTACCAGATCACTGTGCAGCTATATACAGGGAGTACCAGATCACTGTGCAGCTATATACAGGGAGTACCAGTACCAGATCACTGTGCAGCTATATACAGGAGTACCAGTACCAGATCACTGTGCAGCTATATACAGGAGTACCAGTACCAGATCACTGTGCAGATATATACAGGGAGTACCAGTACCAGATCACTGTGCAGCTATATACAGGGAGTACCAGATCACTGTGCAGCTATATACAGGGAGTACCAGATCACTGTGCAGCTATATACAGGGAGTACCAGTACCAGATCACTGTGCAGCTATATACAGGGAGTACCAGTACCAGATCACTGTGCAGCTATATACAGGGAGTACCAGATCACTGTGCAGCTATATACAGGGAGTACCAGTACCAGATCACTGTGCAGCTATATACAGGGAGTACCAGTACCAGATCACTGTGCAGATATATACAGTACCAGATCACTGTGCAGCTATATACAGGAGTACCAGTACCAGATCACTGTGCAGCTATATACAGGAGTACCAGTACCAGATCACTGTGCAGCTATATACAGGGAGTACCAGTACCAGATCACTGTGCAGCTATATACAGGGAGTACCAGTACCAGATCACTGTGCAGCTATATACAGGGAGTACCAGTACCAGATCACTGTGCAGCTATATACAGGGAGTACCAGTACCAGATCACTGTGCAGCTATATACAGGGAGTACCAGTACCAGATCACTGTGCAGCTATATACAGGAGTACCAGTACCAGATCACTGTGCAGCTATATACAGGGAGTACCAGTACCAGATCACTGTGCAGCTATATACAGGAGTACCAGTACCAGATCACTGTGCAGCTATATACAGGAGTACCAGTCAGATCTGTGCAGCTATATACAGGGTACCAGTACCAGATCACTGTGCAGCTATATACAGGGAGTACCAGTACCAGATCACTGTGCAGCTATATACAGGAGTACCAGTACCAGATCACTGTGCAGCTATATACAGGGAGTACCAGTACCAGATCACTGTGCAGCTATATACAGGGAGTACCACCAGCAGCTATATACAGTACCAGATCACTGTGCAGCTATATACAGGAGTACCAGTACCAGATCACTGTGCAGCTATATACAGGAGTACCAGTACCAGATCACTGTGCAGCTATATACAGGAGTACCAGTACCAGATCACTGTGCAGCTATATACAGGGAGTACCAGTACCAGATCACTGTGCAGCTATATACAGGAGTACCAGTACCAGATCACTGTGCAGCAGGGTACCAGATCACTGTGCAGCTATATACAGGAGTACCAGTACCAGTCACTGTGCAGCTATACAGGGAGTACCAGATCACTGTGCAGCTATATACAGGGAGTACCAGTACCAGATCACTGTGCAGCTATATACAGGGAGTACCAGATCACTGTGCAGCTATATACAGGGAGTACCAGATCACTGTGCAGCTATATACAGGAGTACCAGATCACTGTGCAGCTATATACAGGGAGTACCAGATCACTGTGCAGCTATATACAGGAGTACCAGATCACTGTGCAGCTATATACAGGAGTACCAGACTGTGCAGCTATATACAGGAGTACCAGTACCAGATCACTGTGCAGCTATATACAGGAGTACCAGATCACTGTGCAGCTATATACAGGAGTACCAGATCACTGTGCAGCTATATACAGGGAGTACCAGATCACTGTGCAGCTATATACCAGTACCAGATCACTGTGCAGCTATATACAGGAGTACCAGTACCAGATCACTGTGCAGCTATATACAGGGAGTACCAGTACCAGATCACTGTGCAGCTATATACAGGAGTACCAGATCACTGTGCAGCTATATACAGGAGTACCAGTACCAGATCACTGTGCAGCTATATACAGGAGTACCAGTACCAGATCACTGTGCAGCTATATACAGGGAGTACCAGTACCAGATCACTGTGCAGCTATATACAGGGAGTACCAGTACCAGATCACTGTGCAGCTATATACAGGGAGTACCAGTACCAGATCACTGTGCAGCTATATACAGGGAGTACCAGTACCAGATCACTGTGCAGCTATATACAGGGAGTACCAGATCACTGTGCAGCTATATAGTACCAGATCACTGTGCAGCTATATACAGGAGTACCAGTACCAGATCACTGTGCAGCTATATACAGGAGAGTACCAGATCACTGTGCAGCTATATACAGGAGTACCAGTACCAGATCACTGTGCAGCTATATACAGGAGTACCAGTACCAGATCACTGTGCAGCTATATACAGGAGTACCAGTACCAGATCACTGTGCAGCTATATACAGGGAGTACCAGTACCAGATCACTGTGCAGCTATATACAGGGTACCAGTACCAGATCACTGTGCAGCTATATACAGGAGTACCAGTACCAGATCACTGTGCAGCTATATACAGGAGTACCAGTACCAGATCACTGTGCAGCTATATACAGGGAGTACCAGTACCAGATCACTGTGCAGCTATATACAGGGAGTACCAGTACCAGATCACTGTGCAGCTATATACAGGGAGTACCAGATCACTGTGCAGATATATACAGGGAGTACCAGTACCAGATCACTGTGCAGCTATATACAGGGAGTACCAGTACCAGATCACTGTGCAGCTATATACAGGAGTACCAGATCACTGTGCAGCTATATATACAGGAGCTATATACCAGTACCAGATCACTGTGCAGCTATATACAGGGAGTACCAGATCACTGTGCAGCTATATACAGGGAGTACCAGTACCAGATCACTGTGCAGCTATATACAGGGAGTACCAGTACCAGATCACTGTGCAGCTATATACAGGGAGTACCAGTACCAGATCACTGTGCAGATATATACAGGGAGTACCAGATCACTGTGCAGCTATATACAGGGAGTACCAGATCACTGTGCAGCTATATACAGGGAGTACCAGATCACTGTGCAGCTATATACAGGGAGTACCAGTACCAGATCACTGTGCAGCTATATACAGGGAGTACCAGTACCAGATCACTGTGCAGCTATATACAGGGAGTACCAGTACCAGATCACTGTGCAGCTATATACAGGGAGTACCAGTACCAGATCACTGTGCAGCTATATACAGGGAGTACCAGTACCAGATCACTGTGCAGCTATATACAGGAGTACCAGTACCAGATCACTGTGCAGCTATATACAGGAGTACCAGTACCAGATCACTGTGCAGCTATATACAGGAGTACCAGTACCAGATCACTGTGCAGCTATATACAGGGAGTACCAGTACCAGATCACTGTGCAGCTATATACAGGAGTACCAGTACCAGATCACTGTGCAGCTATATACAGGGAGTACCAGTACCAGATCACTGTGCAGCTATATACAGGAGTACCAGTACCAGATCACTGTGCAGCTATATACAGGAGTACCAGTACCAGATCACTGTGCAGCTATATACAGGGAGTACCAGTACCAGATCACTGTGCAGCTATATACAGGAGTACCAGTACCAGATCACTGTGCAGCTATATACAGGGAGTACCAGTACCAGGTCACTGTGCAGCTATATACAGGGAGTACCAGTACCAGATCACTGTGCAGCTATATACAGGGAGTACCAGTACCAGGTCACTGTGCAGCTATATACAGGGAGTACCAGTACCAGGTCACTGTGCAGCTATATACAGGGAGTACCAGTACCAGGTCACTGTGCAGCTATATACAGGGAGTACCAGTACCATCACTGTGCAGCTATATACAGGGAGTACCAGTACCAGATCACTGTGCAGCTATATACAGGAGTACCAGTACCAGTCACTGTGCAGCTATATACAGGAGTACCAGATCAGTAGCCAGTACCAGATCACTGTGCAGCTATATACAGGAGTACCAGATCGCTGTGCAGCTATATACAGGAGTACCACTGTGCAGCTATATACAGGGAGTACCAGTACCAGATCACTGTGCAGCTATATACAGTACCAGATCACTGTGCAGCCAGTACCAGATCACTGTGCAGCTATATACAGGGAGTACCAGATCACTGTGCAGCTATATACAGGGAGTACCAGATCACTGTGCAGCTATATACAGGGAGTACCAGATCACTGTGCAGCTATATACAGGGAGTACCAGATCACTGTGCAGCTATATACAGGGAGTACCAGTACCAGATCACTGTGCAGCTATATACAGGGAGTACCAGTACCAGATCACTGTGCAGCTATATACAGGGAGTACCAGTACCAGATCACTGTGCAGCTTTATACAGGGAGTACCAGTACCAGATCACTGTGCAGCTATATACAGGGAGTACCAGTACCAGATCACTGTGCAGCTATATACAGGGAGTACCAGTACCAGATCACTGTGCAGCTATATACAGGGAGTACCAGTACCAGATCACTGTGCAGCTATATACAGGGAGTACCAGTACCAGATCACTGTGCAGCTATATACAGGGAGTACCAGTACCAGATCACTGTGCAGCTATATACAGGGAGTACCAGTACCAGATCACTGTGCAGCTATATACAGGGAGTACCAGATCACTGTGCAGCTATATACAGGGAGTACCAGATCACTGTGCAGCTATATACAGGGAGTACAGTACCAGATCACTGTGCAGCTATATACAGGAGAGTACCAGATCACTGTGCAGCTATATACAGGAGTACCAGTACCAGATCACTGTGCAGCTATATACAGGAGTACCAGTACCAGATCACTGTGCAGCTATATACAGGAGTACCAGTACCAGATCACTGTGCAGCTATATACAGGGAGTACCAGTACCAGATCACTGTGCAGCTATATACAGGGAGTACCCAGATCACTGTGCAGCTATATACAGGAGTACCAGTACCAGATCACTGTGCAGCTATATACAGGAGTACCAGATCACTGTGCAGCTATATACAGGGAGTACCAGATCACTGTGCAGCTATATACAGGGAGTACCAGTACCAGATCACTGTGCAGCTATATACAGGGAGTACCAGTACCAGATCACTGTGCAGCTATATACAGGGAGTACCAGATCACTGTGCAGCTATATACAGGGAGTACCAGTACCAGATCACTGTGCAGCTATATACAGGAGTACCAGTACCAGATCACTGTGCAGCAGGGAGTACCAGATCACTGTGCAGCTATATACAGGGAGTACCAGATCACTGTGCAGCTATATACAGGAGTACCAGTACCAGATCACTGTGCAGCTATATACAGGGAGTACCAGTACCAGATCACTGTGCAGCTATATACAGGAGTACCAGTACCAGATCACTGTGCAGCTATATACAGGAGGTACCAGATCACTGTGCAGCTATATACAGGGAGTACCAGTACCAGATCACTGTGCAGCTATATACAGGGAGTACCAGTACCAGATCACTGTGCAGCTATATACAGGAGTACCAGTACCAGATCACTGTGCAGCTATATACAGGAGTACCAGTACCAGATCACTGTGCAGCTATATACAGGAGTACCAGTACCAGATCACTGTGCAGCTATATACAGGGAGTACCAGTACCAGATCACTGTGCAGATATATACAGGAGTACCAGTACCAGATCACTGTGCAGCTATATACAGGAGTACCAGTACCAGATCACTGTGCAGCTATATACAGGGAGTACCAGTACCAGATCACTGTGCAGCTATATACAGGGAGTACCAGTACCAGATCACTGTGCAGCTATATACAGGAGTACCAGTACCAGATCACTGTGCAGCTATATACAGGGAGTACCAGTACCAGATCACTGTGCAGCTATATACAGGGAGTACCAGTACCAGATCACTGTGCAGCTATATACAGGAGTACCAGTACCAGATCACTGTGCAGCTATATACAGGGAGTACCAGTACCAGATCACTGTGCAGCTATATACAGGTGCCAGTACCAGATCACTGTGCAGCTATATACAGGGAGTACCAGTACCAGGTCACTGTGCAGCTATATACAGGGAGTACCAGTACCAGATCACTGTGCAGCTATATACAGGGAGTACCAGTACCAGGTCACTGTGCAGCTATATACAGGGAGTACCAGTACCAGATCACTGTGCAGCTATATACAGGGAGTACCAGTACCAGGTCACTGTGCAGCTATACAGGAGTACCAGTACCAGGTCACTGTGCAGCTATATACAGGGAGTACCAGTACCAGATCACTGTGCAGCTATATACAGGAGTACCAGTACCAGATCACTGTGCAGCTATATACAGGAGTACCAGTGCACCAGTACCAGATCACTGTGCAGCTATATACAGGGAGTACCCAGATCACTGTGCAGCTATATACAGGGAGTACCAGATACCAGATCACTGTGCAGGGCTACCAGATCACTGTGCGGCTATATACAGGGTACCAGTACCAGGTCACTGTGCAGCTATATACAGGAGTACCAGTACCAGATCACTGTGCAGCTATATACAGGAGTACCAGATCACTGTGCAGCTATATACAGGGAGCTCAGATCACTGTGCAGCTATATACAGGGAGTACCAGATCACTGTGCAGCTATATACAGGAGTACCAGATCACTGTGCAGCTATATACAGGGGAGTACCAGATCACTGTGCAGCTATATACAGGGAGTACCAGATCACTGTGCAGCTATATACAGGAGTACCAGTACCAGATCACTGTGCAGCTATATACAGGGAGTACCAGGGAGTACCAGATCACTGTGCAGCTATATACAGGGTACCAGTACCAGATCACTGTGCAGCTATATACAGGAGTACCAGTACCAGATCACTGTGCAGCTATATACAGGGTACCAGTACCAGATCACTGTGCAGCTATATACAGGAGTACAGATCACTGTGCAGCTATATACAGGGAGTACCAGATCACTGTGCAGCTATATACAGGAGTACCAGTACCAGATCACTG
>NW_025754865.1:0-5000 GCF_021184085.1 Oncorhynchus gorbuscha
TGGAGACTCGATCAAGAACTGCAGGTTGCCTCGGGAAGGCACTTGAACGTAGCAGACTCAGACACCTGCTCACCACGCAGCATCTGAGGGAAACACGACACGACAGGGCGATACACAGACACAGCACGGTGAACAATAGACAAGGATCCGACAGGGCAGAAACGGAAAACAAGGGAGAAATAGGGACTCTAATCAGGGAAAAGATAGGAACAGGTGTGGGAAGACTAAATGATTGATTAGGGGAATAGGAACAGCTGGGAGCAGGAACGGAACGATAGAGAGAAGAGAGAGGAAGAGAGAGAGAAAAAGGGGAACGAACCTAAAAGACCAGCAGGGGGAAACGAACAGAGGGAAAAGCAAAATGACAAGACAATCTAAGACAAAACATGACAGTACCCCCACTCACCGAGCGCCTCCTGGCGCACTCGAGGAGGAATCCTGGCGGCAACGGAGGAAATCATCAATAAGTGAACGGTCCAGCACGTCCCGAGACGGAACCCAACTCCTCTCCTCAGGACCGTAACCCTCCCAATCCACTAAGTATTGGTGACCCCGTCCCCGAGAACGCATGTCCATGATCCTACGTACCTTGTAAATAGGTGCGCTCGACAAGGACGGGAGGGGGAGGGAAGACGAACGGGGGGTGCGAAGAAAGGGCTTGACACAGGAGACATGGAAGACAGGATGGACGCGACGAAGATGTCGCGGGAAGAAGCAGTCGCACAGCGACAGGATTGACGACCTGGGAGACACGGAACGGACCAATGAACCATGGAGTCAACTTACGAGAAGCTGTCGTAAGAGGAAGGTTGCGAGTGGAAAGCCACACTCTCTGGCCGCAACAATACCTTGGACTCTTAATCCTACGTTTATTGGCGGCTCACAGTCTGTGCCCTGTAACGGCAAAGTGCAGACCTCACCCTCCTCCAGGTGCGCTCACAACGTTGGACAAACGCTTGAGCGGAGGGAACGCTGGACTCGGCAAGCTGGGATGAGAACAGAGGAGGCTGGTAACCCAGACTACTCTGAAACGGAGATAACCCGGTAGCAGACGAAGGAAGCGAAGTTGTGAGCGTATTCTGCCCAGGGGAGCTGTTCTGCCCAAGACGCAGGGTTTCTGAAAGAAAGGCTGCGTAGTATGCGACCAATCGTCTGATTGGCCCTCTCTGCTTGACCGTTAGACTGGGGATGAAACCCGGAAGAGAGACTGACGGACGCACCAATCAAACGACAGAACTCCCTCCAAAACTGTGACGTGAATTGCGGGCCTCTGTCTGAAACGGGCGTCTAACGGGAGGCCATGAATTCTGAACACATTCTCGATGATGATTTGTGCCGTCTCCTTAGCGGAAGGAAGTTTAGCGAGGGGAATGAAATGTGCCGCCTTAGAGAACCTATCGACAACCGTAAGAATCACAGTCTTCCCGCAGACAAAGGCAGACCGGTAATGAAGTCTAGGCGATGTGAGACCATGGTCGAGAAGGAATGGGAGCGGTCTGAGACGACCGGCAGGAGGAGAGTTACCCGATTTAGTCTGCGCGCAGTCCGAACAAGCAGCCACGAAACGGCGCGTGTCACGCTCCTGAGTCGGCCACCAAAAGCGCTGGCGAATAGACGCAAGAGTGCCTCGAACACCGGGATGACCAGCTAACTTGGCAGAGTGAGCCCACTGAAGAACAGCCAGACGAGTGGAAACAGGAACGAAAAGGAGGTTACTAGGACAAGCGTGCGGCGACGCAGTGTGCGTGAGTGCTTGCTTAACCTGTCTTTCAATTCCCCAGACTGTCAACCCGACAACACGCCCATAAGGAAGAATCCCTCGGGATCAGTAGAAGCCACAGAAGAACAAAAACAGACGGGATAAGGCATCAGGCTTGGTGTTTTGCTACCCGGACGGTAAGAAATCACAAACTCAAACGAGCGAAAAACAACGCCCAACGAGCTTGACGGGCATTAAGTCGCTTTGGCAGAACGGATGTACTCAAGGTTCTTATGGTCTGTCCAAACGACAAAAGGAACGGTCGCCCTCCAACCACTGTCGCCATTCGCCTAGGGCTGCGGATGGCGAGCAGTTCACGGTTACCCACATCATAGTTGCGTTCAGATGGCGACAGGCGATGAGAAAAATAAGCGCAAGGATGAACCTTATCGTCATACTGGAAGCGCTGGGATAGAATGGCTCCCACGCCTACCTCTGAAGGCCAACCTCGACAATGAATTGTCTAGTGACGTCAGGAGTAACGAGGATAGGAGCGGACGTAAACCGTTCTTTTAGAAGATCAAAAGCTCCCTGGGCGGAACCGACCACTTAAAACACGTCTTGACAGAAGTAAGAGCTGTGAGAGGGGCAGCAACTTGACCGAAATTACTTAATGAAACGCCGATAGAAATTAGCGAAACCTAGAAAGCGCTGCAACTCGACACGTGACCTTGGAACGGGCCAATCACTGACAGCTTGGACCTAGCGGAATCCATCTGAATGCCTTCAGCGGAAATAACGGAACCGAGAAAAGTAACGGAGGAGACATGAAAAGAGCACTTCTCAGCCTTCACGTAGAGACAATTCTCTAAAAGGCGCTGTAGAACACGTCGAACGTGCTGAACATGAATCTCGAGTGACGGTGAAAATCAGGATATCGTCAAGATAGACAAAAACAAAGATGTTCAGCATGTCTCTCAGAACATCATTAACTAATGCCTGAAAAACAGCTGGCGCATTGGCGTGACCAAACGGCAGAACCCGGTACTCAAAATGCCCTAACGGAGTGTTAAACGCCATTTTCCACTCGTCCCCCCTCTGATGCGCACGAGATGGTAAGCGTTACGAAGGTCCAACTTAGTAAAGCACCTGGCTCCCCTGCAGAATCTCGAAGGCTGATGACATAAGGGGAAGCGGATAACGATTCTTAACCGTTATGTCATTCAGCCTCGATAATCCACGCAGGGGCGCAGAGTACCGTCCTTTTCTTAACAAAAAAGAACCCCGCCCGGCCGGAGAGGAAGAAGGCACTATGGTACCGGCGCCAAGAGACACAGATAAATAATCCTCGAGAGCCTTACGTTCGGGAGCCGACAGAGAGTATAGTCTACCCCGAGGGAGGAGTGGTCCCCGGAAGGAGATCAATACTACAATCATACGACCGGTGAGGAGGAAGGGAGTTGGCTCGGGACCGACTGAAGACCGTGCGCAGATCATGATATTCCTCCGGCACTCCTGTCAAATCGCCAGGTTCCTCCTGAGAAGTGGGGACAGAAGAAATGGGAGGGATGGCAGACATTAAACACTTCACATGACAAGAAACGTTCCAGGATAGGATAGAATTACTAGACCAATTAATAGAAGGATTATGACATACTAGCCAGGGATGACCCAAAACAACAGGGGTAAAAGGTGAACGAAAAATCAAAAAAGAAATAGTCTCACTGTGGTTACCAGATACTGTGAGAGTTAAAGGTAGTGTCTCAAATCTGATACTGGGAAGATGACTACCATCTAAGGCAAACATGGGTGTAGGCTTGTCTAACTGTCTGAAAGGAATGTCATGTTTCCGAGCCCATGCTTCGTCCATGAAACAACCCTCAGCCCCAGAGTCAATCAAGGCACTGCATGTAGCACCCGAACCGGTCCAGCGTAGATGGACCGACATAGTAGTACAGGATCTAGATGAAGAGACCTGAGTAGTAGCGCCCACCAGTAGCCCTCCGCTTACTGATGAGCTCTGGCCTTTTACTGGACATGAATTGACAAAATGTCCATCAAATCCGCAATAGAGGCACAGGCGGTTGGTGATCCTCCGTTCCCTCTCCTTAGTCGAGATGCGAATACCTCCCAGCTGCATAGGCTCAGTCTCTGAGCCAGAGGAGGGAGATGGTTGCGATGCGGAGCAGGGAAACACCGTTGACGCGAGCTCTCTTCCACGAGCTTGGTGACGAAGATCTACCCGTCGTTCTATGCGGATGGCGAGAGCAATCAAAGAGTCCACACTGGAAGGAACCTCCCGAGAGAGAATCTCATCTTTGACCACTACGTGGAGTCCCTCCAGAAAACGAGGGAGCAGCGCCGGCTCGTTCCAGTCACTAGAGGCAGCAAGAGTGCGAAACTCTATAGAGTAATCCGTTATGGATCGATCACCTTGGCATAGGGAAGCCAGGGCCCTAGAAGCCTCCCTACCAAAAACTGAACGGTCAAAAACCCGAATCATCTCCTCTTTAAAGTTCTGGTAATTGTTAGAACAATCAGCCCTTGCCTCCCAGATAGCTGTGCCCCACTCTCGAGCCCGGCCAGTAAGGAGTGAAATGACGTAAGCAACCCGAGCTCTCTCTAGAGTATGTGTTGGGTTGGAGAGAGAACACAATATCACACTGGGTGAGAAAGGAGCGGCACTCCGTGGGCTGCCCGGAGTAGCAAGGTGGGTTATTAACCCTAGGTTCCGGAGGCTCGGCAGGCCAGGAAGTAACAGGTGGCACGAGACGAAGACTCTGGAACTGTCCAGAGAGGTCGGAAACCTGAGCGGCCAGGTTCTCCACGGCATGGCGAGCAGCAGACAATTCCTGCTCGTGTCTGCCGAGCATGGCTCCCTTGGATCTCGACGGCAGTGTTACGAGCGTCTGTAGTCGCTGGGTCCATTCTTTGGTCGGATCCTTCTGTCATGCAGGTGAATGAGGACCCAAAAGCGACTTGGCGAAAAACAGAGTCTTTAATCCAGTAAAGTAAATCTACAATCATAAGACATAATTACTACTCGTAATGACGAACAGACTGGAGACTCGATCAAGAACTGCAGGTTGCCTCGGGAAGGCACTTGAACGTAGCAGACTCAGACACCTGCTCACCACGCAGCATCTGAGGGAAACACGACACGACAGGGCGATACACAGACACAGCACGGTGAACAATAGACAAGGATCCGACAGGCAGAAACGGAAAACAAGGGGAGAAATAGGGACTCTAATCAGGGAAAAAGATAGGGAACAGGTGGGAAGACTAAATGATTGATTAG
>NW_025754866.1:0-8505 GCF_021184085.1 Oncorhynchus gorbuscha
TTACATTTACATTTAAGTAATTTAGCAGACGCTCTTATCCAGAGCGACTTACAAATTGGGCATTGTAAGTGCCAAGCAGTCAGACTTAATGGTCATTTAGTCTGACCGCTGCTCCCCCTATGGTCATTTAGTCTGACCGCTGCTCCCCCTATGGTCATTTAGTCTGACCGCTGCTCCCCCTATGGTCATTTAGTCTGACTGCTAGTCCCCCTATGGTCATTTAGTCTGACGGCTGCTCCCCCTATGGTCATTTAGTCTGACCGCTGCTCCCCCTATGGTCATTTAGTCTGACCGCTGCTCCCCCTATGGTTACAACCCCCCCCCCCCTACCATGGTTGATGACTGGTTTTCATCAAGCTGTCCGCTCAAGAGAAAGGTTCTCACTGTAACTGTGCCTGTAACCTGGTTCAGGTTATTAATCAACCTACCAGTGTGTTTACAAACATTACAAAGAACAAGATCATCCACATGTATTGATCTCCCCTGTTAACTAATACTGTAGAACTTAGGTTCTCCCAAAGCTGTATCCGTACCCATTGGATGCAGTGATCACAATATAGTGGCTCTCTACCTTTTGGCTGTTTGATGTTGTCTGCGCCCAATAATGTTTGTACCCTGTTTTGCTACCATGTTGTTGTCATGTGTTGCTTGCCATGCTGTGTTGTCATCTTAGGTCTATTTTTATGTAGTGTTGTGTCTCATGTCGAGATGTGTGTTGTGTCCTATATTTTTATGTAATAATTTGTTTATTTATAATCCCAGACCCTGTCCCCCACAGGCCATCCTTGTAATTAAGAATTTGTTCTTAACTGCCTAGTTAAATAAAGGTTACATGAAAGGAAAATATTTAAAAATAAATCCTGCATGTTTGGAGCCGGGGCACCTACGATTTACCCTGTACCCTGCAAATCACACCTGCAACCCTGTACATGTGACTTTTGAACACGGTACCTGCAATCAAATCAAATCAAATGTTATTTGTCACATACACGTGGGTTAGCAGATGTTAATGCGAGGGTAGCGAAATGCTTGTGCTTTTAGTTCCGACAATGCAGTAATAACCAACAAGTAATCTGGCTAACAATTCCAAAACTACTACCTTATATACACACACGCACACACAAGTGTAAAGGGATAAAGAATATGTACATAAAGATCTATGAATGAGTGATGGTACAGAACGGCGTAGGCAAGATACAGTAGATGGTATTGAGTACAGTATATACATATACAGTAATATACAGTAATCACACCTGCAACCCTGTACATGTGACTTATAAACACTGTACCCTGCAATCACACCTGCAACCCTGTATATGTGACTATTAAACACTGTACCCTGCAATCACACCTGCAACCCTGTACATGTGACTATTAAACACTGTACCCTGCAATCACACCTGCAACCCTGTACATGTGACTATTAAACACTCTGAAGCTGAATCAAAGCCAGATACGATCACACTACTACTGACAATATCTCCAGCAATTAAATTGATACAGTTTTGGATTGATACAGTTTTGGAATGATACAGTTTTGGAATGATACAGTTTTGGATTGATACAGTTTTGGATTGATACAGTTTTGGAATGATACAGTTTTGGATTGATACAGTTTTGGATTGCTACAGTTTTGGATTGCTACAGTTTTGGATTGCTACAGTTTTGGATTGCTACAGTTTTGGATTGCTACAGTTTTGGATTGCTACAGTTTTGGATTGCTACAGTTTTGGATTGATACAGTTTTGGATTGATACAGTTTTGGATTGATACAGTTTTGGATTGATACAGTTTTGGATTGATACAGTTTTGGATTGATACAGTTTTGGATTGATACAGTTTTGGATTGATACAGTTTTGGATTGATACAGTTTTGGATTGATACAGTTTTGGATTGATACAGTTTTGGATTGCCAGTCAAGCAGTACTAGTGTCATGTATTATCAACTTTCTAGTGTGACACAAAAGTGCCGATGACTGAAAAGTGTTTGTTTTTTCTTTGTCTCGGCAGCAAGGACTTGAACAGTATGAGCAACGTTTTCCGAAGAGGTAAGGCACACTTATTTTTTTTCTATAGATAAAAATACTCTGTTGTGATACTGAATTGATAAGGTTTTACCGGGTAGCACCAGACTAGATAGATTGATATGATTTCATGGACTTGCAGACACTACAATAATGTCCTTAACCAGTGTTCCCCTGATAGGAGCTCCAACATAAACTATCGAACTACAAACGAGGACATATCAGTTTTTAGTTGTTGTTAATTGCCATATCATTTTAATGGTTTATTTTTGGTGTGTCTCCATTTTTCCCCTGATTTTGATGTATTTATTTATTTGATGACGAGACCTAGCTTATGATATTATCATGATTATGTGACATCATGTGGGACAGAAAGGTTGATTTGCCCAAAAACCCAATGTCGGTCCACCTCAACCCATGTTGGACCAATGGGAATCACCTTATACCGTTCCGAGGGGCCGTTCCTATTTTTTCGTGGCCTGTGTTTTATCTTATTACTTTGAAACATATTTGTTGCTCTTGCTTTTATCGTTACGTTTTCATTTAGGCTATTGTACATTTGATTGGGAAAAGCCCCCCAAAAAAAAGGGCTTGAACACTTCCAAGCTACTTACCCTTACCTCCCATAGTATTGCTACTATCCCTTCTGCTCTGCTGCCCACACCGTGCTCTGTGTCCATGTATTTAGGCTACAGTACACTAGACCTGGGTCTATATAGCAGGTGTTTACTATGCTATTTGAAGTCTGGTCTGCAGTAAACGTTGAATGTGAAAAGGCTGTCAGTTCATTTGTTGTAGCATATCAGAGAAATGAGATTGAAGACATGAAATTAGGCATTTACAGTATTCTCCTTTTTATATATCTGGGGAAAGGGTTATCTTAACTGTATGAAATACTATGATATTCAAATACTCATCATGAATGGACAGAAAGGAATGTTCAGGACGGGAGGCAGCAACATGGGACCCTGCTTCAAAATTGGCCAAACTAAATGCCTGTTGATTGGCCAGAAGTGTTTTGGCTGTGGTTGTGTTGCTCCACTGTTGTTTCTCTGAGTGCCTATATACTGTAGAAACCTGGAAGCTTCTCCTTCTCTTTGTTCCACAGTTCCGGAAGGAACAGTTACGAGAAATTGATTTCGACAGTGTGAGAAGGGACAGACAGACCAGACACAATTTCTGACTTGCTGCTGCTGCAATGGACTTACTGACTGCCAGGCACCTCAGCAATCCCTCATCATCCGCCCTCCTCACAGTCCTCTAACCTGCCTCCCTCTATTTAACCCTCACCTCCCTCCTCTCTAACCCACCACAACAAGCCTTGTCTACCCCCAATTGCAAGGAAGCCTTGTCTACCCCCAAGTTCCACCAAGGGAGGCCTTGTCTACCCCCAGTTCCATAAGGAGAAGCCTTGTCTGCCCCACATTCCACCAAGGGAAGGCCCCCCCAATCTGCCCCCAATTCCACCAAGGGAAAGCCTTGTCTACCCCCCCAATTCCACCAAGGGAAAGCCTTGTCTACCCCCCCAATTCCACCAAGGGAAAGCCTTGTTTACTCCCCCAATTCCACCAAGGAAAGCCTTGTTTACCCCCAATTCCACCAAGGGAAAGCCTTGTTTACCCCCAATTCCGCAAAGGAAGGCCTTGTCTACCCCCCAATTCCACCAAAGGGAAAGCCTTGTCTACCCCCAATTCCACCAAGGGAAGACGGTCTACCCCCAGTTCCACCCAGGAGGCCTTGTCCTGGCCCCCAGTTCACCCAAGGGAGGCCCAGCGTCAGTCCCCCAGTTCCGCAGGAAGCGTCAGTCCCCCCCAGTCCACCAAGGGAAAGCCTTGTCAATCCCCCCAATTCCACCAAGGGAAAGCCTTGTCTACCCCCAATTCCACCAAGGGGCCTTGTCTAATATCCTCTATCTTCCGTTCCTTCCTGCCTCTCTCACCTGGTACTTTCACACTACTGGGAAGTTCCCAGGCCAAGCACTGGTGGAACCAGCACCCACCACTATTGGACCGACACCATCCTGGCACCATCCAAATCATTGGAATGATGGACTGAGGATGAAAAATATTTTGCTTGTCTTTCATGCATGTATATGTCTTTTCTATCCAATGGGGATTTATTCCTCTGTAAACATATATATATATATATATATATATATATATATATATATATATATATATATATATATATATATATATATATATATATATATATAATAAAATAGTAAAAATAATTTAAAATAAAAATCTTTAACATTCTACACCAGATTGAAGGTTGAAGTATTTATAATATCATTTTAAATCAAAATGGTAATCCAAAGGGGATTGTTTTAGTCATGTACAGATGATAATGAGTTATCAAAACAAATGTCAAGTTAAAACTATACTGGGTCTTCTTATCCGTAAGAGAATAACTTTACTTTATAGACTGTGAGGTTCTTCTGATAACATCTTAACGTTCCTCTTCAAATGAGAGGCGTGTGTGTGTATCACACGCAGTGAAATAACTTCAATAAATGTCAATGTTTTTTTCCTTTTTTCTCATTATTATAACTTATTGGGGGGGGGGGCATCCGCCCAATGAATGGATGACCATGACTGTGTGCTGTACATTAATGTACCATAAAGTAAAATAAATGATTTAGTATATCTCTATTGATTATCAGTTGATCAAAACGCACCTTAAAGACCCAATATTCTGTATGATGTGTGACATTCTCTGTAAACATGGTGTTGCTGTTATTATTAGCCACAAAGTCATGTTTTATGATGTCAGAGGTCACCTGACAGGCTGTGTGAAAGACTTTTACTCTGATAATCAAATGCTTGTGGATTTCTGAATATCTTTTTTTTTGTGTGTGTGTCTTTTAATATAAATATACACAAGGCTGAACGGAGAAAACAACCATCCCTGAAAGAAAGAGTTGTGAGGCTCTGAGTAGGATTACTGTTCAGGCATTCATGCATGAAAGAAGAAACGACTGATAGCCTGTGCACCTCGGCCATCCCACAACAAAGGTGCTACATTTTCATGGTGTGGAAACCATGTTGCCAAAGCAACAGCCTCTGTTCTCATCCCCTCCAATCAGTGCTGCCTGGATGCCATAATTGTGACTACACCGTGCCTCTCTTGCTGTGCATACAATAGGAAGATGAGTTGTGACTAACATTAATAAATGTTTGCTAGCTATAAACCATTCAATCTAACCGTTGCGTAATTACCATATATCACAAAAATAATAGGTCATTCTGATCTGCACACACATACTGTATGTTGGAGTGAATGAATGGATGAGATACCCTTAAAGGAGTCATCAGTCATCCATTTGCCAACAGCACAACTGCAAATTATGGCAATAATTGGATCAATAGCCATTTAGAGCGTTGTAATAAATAGCATTTTGTCACATGTACTGTAACTCTTGCTATTGTGACATATATATATTTGCAGCACATATGAATTGAACAACTGTGCGACCTCTGGGGAAAAAAAAGGACAGGAGTTGATTTGTTATTGTGACTTCATTCAGCCTTCTTGTACTTTTAGTCTTTGTATTAAAATAAAGGAAATGGGGGGGGAAAGCATGATAGGTGAGGCAGGATAAAACATGTCTGTTATTTCTATGTGCTGAATAAAGAAAGACGCCAGTCTTGTCTGCTTGTCTATATGTTCGTCAGTAACTAGTCCTGTCTAAATCAGAAATTCTATCTTTGAATCTCCCTTTAAATCCTATTAGATTGAGCCAATTATTACAACTTGCCAAAGAGAAGAGTAAGTGACATTTACAGCCCGAAACTCATTCCCGCCACAAACAAAATGGTGTCTTCTTTGCTGTTTCTTTCCTGCACCGTCTCTCTGTTTGTGTGTGTGACCAAACTCCTCTCTTCCACTAGCTTTGCCAACCCCCTTCTCTGTCTGTGTTAAATATAGAGACAAAAGCGCTCCGAGTTACTACGACCAGAAGCTGCCAATGCTTCTTTCTCCTCTTGAAAAAGGTCACGGTTGGGAGTATTCAGACTGCCACATCTGAAGAGAGAGAGCATGACCACTCTGTGGGCGGGGGGGGGATTCGTTTGATATACATTACCGTTCAAAGGTTTGGGGTCACTTAGAAATGTCCTTATTTTTGAAAGAAAAGCTAAACATTTTTGTCCATTTTAAAATTGTATCTAATTGATCAGAAAAACAGTGTAGAAATTGTTAATGTTGTAAATGACTACTGTAGCTGGAAACTGCTGATATTTTATATAGCTTTTAAAAAAAGGAATATCTACAGAGGCCCATTATCGGCAAGCATCACTCCTGAAGCGTTTCAGTAGAAAGTTCTTTGTTTCTGGCCATTTTGAGCCTGTAATCGAACCCACAAATGCTGATGCTCCAGATACTCAACTAGTCTAAAGAAGGCCAGTTTTATTGCTTCCTTAATCCGGACAACAGTTTTCAGCTGTGCTAACATAATTGCAAAATGGTTTTATAATGATCAATTAGCCTTATAAAATGATAAACCTGGATTAGCTAACACAACGTGCCATTGGAATACAGGAGTGTTGGTTGACAATGGGCCTCTGTTCACCTATGTAGATATTCCATTACAAAATCAGCCGCTTCCAGCTACAATAGTCATTTACAACATTAATAATGTCTTCACTGTATTTCTGATCAATTGCTGATGTAATTTTAATGGACAAAAAAATAGAAATTTCCCTGTTTTTGAAAGAAAAGCTAAGTGACCCCAAACTTTTGAAAGGTTGTGTGTGTGTGTATATGTATGTGTGTGTATACACACACACACACACACACACACACACACACACACACACACACACACACACACACACACACACACACACACACACACACACACACACACACATACATACAGTGGCTTGCTTAAGTATTCACCCCCTTGTCATTTTTTCATTTGATTTACGACATATGCCTACCACTTTGAAGATGCTAAATATTTTTTATTATGAAACACAAGAAATAAGACAAAACAAAACTTGAATCATAACTATTACCTCAAAGTCAATACTTTTTTTTCTAGAGCCACCTTTTACCAGCTAATTACAACTGCAAGTTTCTTGGTATGTTTCTATAAACAGCGCATCTAGACCATTTTCAGGATTTTTTTTTGTCTATCTTCAGGAAAAACTGCTCCTTCAAGTTGGATGGGTTCTGCTGGGGTGTAAGCAATATTAAGTCAGACCAAAATTCTCAATGGGATTGAAGTCTGGTCTTTGGCCATTCAAGACATTTAAATGTTTTCCCGCCAAACTACTAAGAGTGTTTGCTTTAGCAGTATGCTTAGGGTCATTGTCCTCACTGTAAGGTGAACCTCCATCTCAGTCTTAAATCTGGAAGACTGAAACAGGTTTCCCTCAGAATTTCCTGTATTTAGCACCATCCATCATTCCTTCAATTCATAGTTTCCCAGTCCTTGCCGATGAAAAACATCCAAACATGTGGGGATGATGGTCTCGGGGTGATGAGAAGTGTTGGGTTTGCGCCAGAAGGCGAAAAGCTAAATTTTAGTCTCATCTGACCAGAGTACGTTCTTCCATATGTTTGGGGAGTCCCCCACATGCCTTTTGGCGAACACCAAACATTTTTGCTTATTGTTTTCTTTAAGCAATGGCTTTTTTTCCTGGCCATTCTTCTGTAAAGCCCAGCTCTTTGGAGTGTACGGTTTAAAGAGGTCCTATGGACATATACTCCGATCTCCGCTGTGGAGCTTTGCAGCTCCTTCAGGGTTATCTTTGGTCTCTTTGTTGCCTCTCTGATTAATGCCCTCCTTGCCTGATCTGTGAGTTTTGGTGGGTGGCCCTCTCTTGGCAGGTTTATTGTGATGCCATATTTTTTAAGAATGGATTTAATGATGCCCCTTGATGTTCAAAATGTCTATGTTTTTATAACCCAACCCTGATCTGTACTTCTCCACAACTTTATCCCTGACCTGTTTGGAGAGCTCCTTGGTCTTCATAGTGCCGCTTGCTTAGTGGTGTTGCAGACTCTAGGGCCTTTCAGAACAGGTGTATATATACTGGGATTATGTGACTGATCATGTGACACTTAGATTGCACACAGGTGGACTTTATTTAACTAATAATGTGACTTCTGAAGGTAATTGGTTGCACCAGATCTTATTTAGGGGCTTCACAGCAAAGGGGTGTTTTACTTTTTAGGAATTTTTTAAATATTATTTTTCATAGCAAAGGCTTCATACATCTTTTCCGTTTTTTTTCCCGATTATTTAAAAAAAATAATAATAATAAAAAAATGTTTTAAAAATTTACTTCACCAATTTGGACTATTTTGTGTTATGTCCATTACATGAAATTCAAATAGAAGTCCATTTAAATGACACATTGTAATGTAACAAAATATGAAAAAAACAAAGGTGATGAATACTTGTGCAAGGCACCGTGCATACATACATACCTGCATACATACATACCTGCATACATACATACATACCTG
>NW_025754867.1:0-8504 GCF_021184085.1 Oncorhynchus gorbuscha
GAATGAATAGATTCTATATGTAATGAATGAATAGAGATTCTATATGTAATGAATGAATAGAGATTCTATATGTAATGAATGAATAGATTCTATATGTAATGAATGAATAGATTCTATATGTAATGAATGAATAGAGATTCTATATGGAATGAATGAATAGAGATTCTATATGTAATGAATGAATAGATTCTATATGTAATGAATGAATAGATTCTATATGTAATGAATGAATAGAGATTCTATATGGAATGAATGAATAGATTCTATATGTAATGAATGAATAGAGATTCTATATGTAATGAATGAATAGATTCTATATGTAATGAATGAATAGAGATTCTATATGGAATGAATGAATAGAGATTCTATATGGAATGAATGAATAGAGATTCTATATGTAATGAATGAATAGATTCTATATGTAATGAATGAATAGAGATTCTATATGTAATGAATGAATAGATTCTATATGTAATGAATGAATAGATTCTATATGTAATGAATGAATAGAGATTCTATATGTAATGAATGAATAGATTCTATATGTAATGAATGAATAGAATAGAATGAATTCTATATGTAATGAATGAATAGAGATTCTATATGTAATGAATGAATATATGAATGAATTCTATATGTAATGAATGAATAGATTCTATATGTAATGAATGAATAGAGATTCTATATGAATGAATGAAGAGATTCTATATGTAATGAATGAATAGATTCTATATGTAATGAATGAATAGATTCTATATGTAATGAATGAATAGAGATTCTATATGTAATGAATGAATAGAGATTCTATATGTAATGAATGAATAGATTATATATGTAATGAATGAATAGATTCTATATGTAATGAATGAATAGAGATTCTATATGTAATGAATGAATAGATTCTATATGGAATGAATGAATAGAGATTCTATATGTAATGAATGAATGAATGAATAATGAATAGATTCTATATGGAATGAATGAATAGAGATTCTATATGGAATGAATGAATAGATTATATATGTAATGAATGAATAGATTCTATATGGAATGAATGAATAGATTCTATATGTAATGAATGAATAGATTCTATATGTAATGAATGAATAGATTCTATATGTAATGAATGAATAGATTCTATATGTAATGAATGAATAGATTCTATATGTAATGAATGAATAGATTCTATATGTAATGAATGAATAGATTCTATATGGAATGAATGAATAGAGATTCTATATGGAATGAATGAATAGATTCTATATGGAATGAATGAATTCTATATGAATGAATGAATAGATTCTATATGTAATGAATGAATAGATTCTATATGTAATGAATGAATAGATTCTATATGTAATGAATGAATTCTATATGGAATGAATGAATAGATTCTATATGTAATGAATGAATAGATTCTATATGTAATGAATGAATAGATTCTATATGTAATGAATGAATAGATTCTATATGTAATGAATGAATAGATTCTATATGTAATGAATGAATAGAGATTCTATATGTAATGAATGAATAGATTCTATATGGAATGAATGAATAGAGATTCTATATGTAATGAATGAATAGATTCTATATGTAATGAATGAATAGATTCTATATGTAATGAATGAATAGAGATTCTATATGGAATGAATGAATATAGATTCTATATGGAATGAATTAGATTCTATATGGAATGAATGAATAGATTCTATATGTAATGAATGAATAGATTCTATATGTAATGAATGAATAGATTCTATATGGAATGAATGAATAGATTCTATATGAATGAATGAATATGTAATGATTCTATATGGAATGAATGAATAGAATTCTATATGTAATGAATGAGATTCTATAATGAATGAATAGAATATGAATAATGAATAGAGATTCTATATGTAATGAATGAATAGAGATTCTATATGGAATGAATGAATAGAGATTCTATATGTAATGAATGAATAGATTCTATATGTAATGAATGAATAGAGATTCTATATGTAATGAATGAATAGATTCTATATGGAATGAATGAATAGAGATTCTATATGGAATGAATGAATAGAGATTCTATATGTAATGAATGAATAGAGATTCTATATGTAATGAATGAATAGAGATTCTATATGTAATGAATGAATAGAGATTCTATATGGAATGAATGAATAGATTCTATATGTAATGAATGAATAGATTCTATATGAATGAATAGATTCTAGAATGAATTCTATATGTAATGAATGAATAGAGATTCTATATGGAATGAATGAATAGATTCTATATGTAATGAATGAATAGAGATTCTATATGTAATGAATGAATAGAGATTCTATATGTAATGAATGAATAGATTCTATATGTAATGAATGAATAGATTCTATATGGAATGAATGAATAGATTCTATATGTAATGAATGAATAGATTCTATATGTAATGAATGAATAGAGATTCTATATGGAATGAATGAATAGATTCTATATGTAATGAATGAATAGAGATTCTATATGGAATGAATGAATAGATTCTATATGTAATGAATGAATAGATTCTATATGTAATGAATGAATAGATTCTATATGTAATGAATGAATAGAGATTCTATATGTAATGAATGAATAGATTCTATATGAATAATGAATGAATGAATGAATAGATTCTATATGTAATGAATGAATAGATTCTATATGTAATGAATGAATAGATTCTATATGTAATGAATGAATAGATTCTATATGGAATGAATGAATAGATTCTATTCTATATGGAATGAATGAATAGATTCTATATGGAATGAATGAATAGATTCTATATGTAATGAATGAATAGATTCTATATGTAATGAATGAATAGATTCTATATGTAATGAATGAATAGATTCTATATGTAATGAATGAATAGAGATTCTATATGTAATGAATGAATAGAGATTCTATATGGAATGAATGAATAGATTCTATATGTAATGAATGAATAGATTCTATATGTATGAATGAATAGAATGAATGAATGAATAGATTCTATATGTAATGAATGAATAGAGATTCTATATGGAATAATGAATGAATAGAATGAATTCTATATGTAATGAATGAATAGATTCTATATGTAATGAATGAATAGAATTCTATATGTAATGAATGAATAGATTCTATATGTAATGAATGAATAGAGATTCTATATGAATGAATAGAATGAATGAATAGAGATTCTATATGTAATGAATGAATAGATTCTATATGTAATGAATGAATAGATTCTATATGTAATGAATGAATAGATTCTATATGTAATGAATGAATAGATTCTATATGAATGAATGAATGAATAGATTCTATATGGAATGAATGAATAGAGATTCTATATGTAATGAATGAATAGAGATTCTATATGATTAGATTCTATATGTAATGAATGAATAGAGATTCTATATGTAATGAATGAATAGATTCTATATGGAATGAATGAATAGAGATTCTATATGGAATGAATGAATAGATTCTATATGTAATGAATGAATAGATTCTATATGGAATGAATGAATAGAGATTCTATATGTAATGAATGAATAGATTCTATATGTAATGAATGAATAGATTCTATATGTAATGAATGAATAGATTCTATATGTAATGAATGAATAGAGATTCTATATGTAATGAATGAATAGATTCTATATGGAATGAATGAATAGAATTCTATATGTAATGAATGAATAGATTCTATATGGAATGAATGAATAGATTCTATATGTAATGAATGAATAGATTCTATATGTAATGAATGAATAGAATATGGAATGAATGAATAGATTCTATATGTAATGAATGAATATATGATTAGATATATGTAATGAATGAATAGATTCTATATGTGAATGAATAGAATAATGAATGAATAATAGATTCTATATGTAATGAATGAATAGATTCTATATGTAATGAATGAATAGATTCTATATGTAATGAATGAATAGAGATTCTATATGGAATGAATGAATAGAGATTCTATATGGAATGAATGAATAGATTCTATATGTAATGAATGAATAGATTCTATATGTAATGAATGAATAGATTCTATATGTAATGAATGAATAGAGATTCTATATGGAATGAATGAATAGATTCTATATGTAATGAATGAATAGAGATTCTATATGTAATGAATGAATAGATTCTATATGTAATGAATGAATAGATTCTATATGTAATGAATGAATAGAGATTCTATATGTAATGAATGAATGAATAGATTCTATATGTAATGAATGAATAGATTCTATATGTAATGAATGAATAGATTCTATATGGAATGAATGAATAGATTCTATATGTAATGAATGAATAGATTCTATATGTAATGAATGAATGAATAGAATGAATGAATAGAGATTCTATATGGAATGAATGAATAGAGATTCTATATGGAATGAATGAATAGAGATTCTATATGTAATGAATGAATAGATTCTATATGTAATGAATGAATAGATTCTATATGTAATGAATGAATAGAGATTCTATATGAATGAATAGATTCTATATGGAATGAATGAATAGATTCTATATGAATGAATAGATTTCTATATGTAATGAATGAATAGATTCTATATGTAATGAATGAATGAATTCTATATGAATAATGAATAGATTCTATATGTAATGAATGAATAGATTCTATATGGAATGAATGAATTCTATATGTAATGAATGAATAGATTCTATATGTAATGAATGAATAGATTCTATATGGAATGAATGAATAGAGATTCTATATGTAATGAATGAATAGATTCTATATGAATGAATATAGATTCTATATGAATGAATTCTATATGAATGAATGAATGAATAGAGATTCTATATGTAATGAATGAATAGATTCTATATGTAATGAATGAATAGAATGAATTCTATATGTAATGAATGAATAGATTCTATATGTAATGAATGAATAGAGATTCTATTGAATAATATGAATAATTCTATATGAATGAATGAATAGATTCTATATGGAATGAATGAATAGAGATTCTATATGATTCTAATGAATGAATAGATTCTATATGTAATGAATGAATAGAGATTCTATATGTAATGAATGAATAGATTCTATGAATGAATGAATAGATTCTATATGGAATGAATGAATAGAATTCTATATGGAATGAATGAATAGAGATTCTATATGTAATGAATGAATAGATTCTATATGTAATGAATGAATAGATTCTATATGTAATGAATGAATAATGAATGATAGATTCTATATGTAATGAATGAATAGAGATTCTATATGTAATGAATGAATAGATTCTATATGGAATGAATGAATAGATTCTATATGTAATGAATGAATAGATTCTATATGTAATGAATGAATAGATTCTATATGTAATGAATGAATAGAGATTCTATATGTGAATGAATAGAATAGATTCTATATGTAATGAATGAATAGAGATTCTATATGTAATGAATGAATAGATTCTATATGTAATGAATGAATAGAGATTCTATATGGAATGAATGAATAGAGATTCTATATGATGAATAGAATGAATGAATGAATAGAGATTCTATAATGAATGAATAGAGATTCTATATGAATGAATAATAGATTCTATATGTAATGAATGAATAGATTCTATATGAATGAATGAATGAATAGAATAGATTCTATATGGAATGAATGAATAGAGATTCTATATGTAATGAATGAATAGATTCTATATGTAATGAATGAATAGAGATTATATATGTAATGAATGAATAGATTCTATATGTAATGAATGAATAGATTCTATATGGAATGAATGAATAGAGATTCTATATGTAATGAATGAATAGATTCTATATGTAATGAATGAATAGAGATTCTATATGGAATGAATGAATAGAGATTCTATATGGAATGAATGAATAGAGATTCTATATGTAATGAATGAATAGATTCTATATGTAATGAATGAATAGAGATTCTATATGTAATGAATGAATAGAGATTCTATATGGAATGAATGAATAGAGATTCTATATGTAATGAATGAATAGATTCTATATGTAATGAATGAATAGATTCTATATGTAATGAATGAATAGATTCTATATGTAATGAATGAATAGATTCTATATGTAATGAATGAATAGATTCTATATGTAATGAATGAATAGATTCTATATGTAATGAATGAATAGATTCTATATGGAATGAATGAATAGATTCTATATGTAATGAATGAATAGATTCTATATGTAATGAATGAATAGATTCTATATGGAATGAATGAATAGAGATTCTATATGTAATGAATGAATAGATTCTATATGGAATGAATGAATAGATTCTATATGTAATGAATGAATAGATTCTATATGTAATGAATGAATAGATTCTATATGTAATGAATGAATAGATTCTATATGTAATGAATGAATAGATTCTATATGTAATGAATGAATAGATTCTATATGGAATGAATGAATAGATTCTATATGTAATGATATGGAATGAATGAATAGAGATTCTATATGGAATGAATGAATAGATTCTATATGGAATGAATGAATATGTAGAATGAATTCTATATGTAATGAATGAATAGATTCTATATGTAATGAATGAATAGATTCTATATGGAATGAATGAATATGAATGAATGAATAGATATGTAATGAATGAATAGATTCTATATGTAATGAATGAATAGATTCTATATGTAATGAATGAATAGAGATTCTATATGGAATGAATGAATAGATTCTATATGAATGAATGAATAGATTCTATATGTAATGAATGAATAGATTCTATATGGAATGAATGAATAGATTCTATATGTAATGAATGAATAGATTCTATATGGAATGAATGAATATTCTATGTAATGAATGAATAGAGATTCTATATGGAATGAATGAATAGATTCTATATGGAATGAATGAATAGATTCTATATGTAATGAATGAATAGAGATTCTATATGTAATGAATGAATATAGATTCTATGAATGGAATGAATGAATATAGATTCTATATGTAATGAATGAATAGATTCTATATGGAATGAATGAATAGATTCTATATGTAATGAATGAATAGATTCTATATGGAATGAATGATTCTATATGTAATGAATGAATATGAGATTCTATATGTAATGAATGAATAGATTCTATATGGAATGAATAGAATATGAATGAATGAATAGATTCTATATGTAATGAATGAATAGATTCTATATGGAATGAATGAATAGATTCTATATGTAATGAATGAATAGAATATATGAATGAATTTCTATATGGAATGAATGAATATAGATTCTATATGTAATGAATGAATAGAATGGAATGAATGAATAGATTCTATATGGAATGAATGAATAGAGATTCTATATGGAATGAATGAATAGATTCTATATGTAATGAATGAATAGAGATTCTATATGAATGAATGAATGAATAGATTCTATATGTAATGAATGAATAGATTCTATATGGAATGAATGAATAGATTCTATATGTAATGAATGAATAGATTCTATATGAATGAATTCTATATGAATGAATAATAGATTCTATATGTAATGAATGAATAGATTCTATATGTAATGAATGAATATGATTGAATAGAGATTCTATATGTAATGAATGAATAGATTCTATATGGAATGAATGAATAGATTCTATATGTAATGAATGAATAGATTCTATATGTAATGAATGAATAGATTCTATATGTAATGAATGAATAGATTCTATATGTAATGAAATAGATTCTATATGAGATTCTATATGTAATGAATGAATAGATTCTATATGTAATGAATGAATAGATTCTATATGTAATGAATGAATAGATTCTATATGTAATGAATGAATAGAGATTCTATATGGAATGAATGAATAGAGATTCTATATGTAATGAATGAATAGAGATTCTATATGGAATGAATGAATAGAGATTCTATATGTAATGAATGAATAGAGATTCTATATGGAATGAATGAATAGAGATTCTATATGGAATGAATGAATAGAGATTCTATATGTAATGAATGAATAGAGATTCTATATGTAATGAATGAATAGATTCTATATGTAATGAATGAATAGATTCTATATGTAATGAATGAATAGATTCTATATGTAATGAATGAATAGAGATTCTATATGAATGAATGAATAGAATGAATTCTATATGTAATGAATGAATAGATTCTATATGAATGAATGAATAGATCTATATGCAATGAATTCTATATGAATAGAGATTCTATATGTAATGAATGAATAGAGATTCTATATGTAATGAATGAATAGAGATTCTATATGGAATGAATGAATAGAGATTCTATATGGAATGAATGAATAGAGATTCTATATGTAATGAATGAATAGATTCTATATGTAATGAATGAATAGAGATTCTATATGTAATGAATGAATAGATTCTATATGGAATGAATGAATAGAGATTCTATATGTAATGAATGA
>NW_025754868.1:0-8503 GCF_021184085.1 Oncorhynchus gorbuscha
AACTTTGTGTCTGAGTGTGTAGGTAACTTTGTGTCCGAGTGTGTAGGTAACTTTGTGTCCGAGTGTGTAGGTAACTTTGTGTCCGAGTGTGTAGGTAACTTTGTGTCCGAGTGTGTAGGTAACTTTGTGTCCAGTGTGTAGGTAACTTTGTGTCCGAGTGTGTAGGTAACTTTGTGTCCGAGTGTGTAGGTAACTTTGTGTCCGAGTGTGTAGGTAACTTTGTGTCCGAGTGTGTAGGTAACTTTGTGTCCGAGTGTGTAGGTAACTTTGTGTCCGAGTGTGTAGGTAACTTTGTGTCCGAGTGTGTAGGTAACTTTGTGTCCGAGTGTGTAGGTAACTTTGTGTCCGAGTGTGTAGGTAACTTTGTGTCCGAGTGTGTAGGTAACTTTGTGTCCGAGTGTGTAGGTAACTTTGTGTCCGAGTGTGTAGGTAACTTTGTGTCCGAGTGTGTAGGTAACTTTGTGTCCGAGTGTGTAGGTAACTTTGTGTCCGAGTGTGTAGGTAACTTTGTGTCCGAGTGTGTAGGTAACTTTGTGTCCGAGTGTGTAGGTAACTTTGTGTCCGAGTGTGTAGGTAACTTTGTGTCCGAGTGTGTAGGTAACTTTGTGTCCGAGTGTGTAGGTAACTTTGTGTCCGAGTGTGTAGGTAACTTTGTGTCCGAGTGTGTAGGTAACTTTGTGTCCGAGTGTGTAGGTAACTTTGTGTCCGAGTGTGTAGGTAACTTTGTGTCCGAGTGTGTAGGTAACTTTGTGTCCGAGTGTGTAGGTAACTGTGTCCGAGTGTGTAGGTAACTTTGTGTCCGAGTGTGTAGGTAACTTTGTGTCCGAGTGTGTAGGTAACTTTGTGTCCGAGTGTGTAGGTAACTTTCTGTCCGAGTGTGTAGGTAACTTTGTGTCCGAGTGTGTAGGTAACTTTGTGTCCGAGTGTGTAGGTAACTTTGTGTCCGAGTGTGTAGGTAACTTTGTGTCCGAGTGTGTAGGTAACTTTGTGTCCGAGTGTGTAGGTAACTTTGTGTCCGAGTGTGTAGGTAACTTTGTGTCCGAGTGTGTAGGTAACTTTGTGTCCGAGTGTGTAGGTAACTTTGTGTCCGAGTGTATAGGTAACTTTGTGTCCGAGTGTATAGGTAACTTTGTGTCTGAGTGTGTAGGTAACTTTGTGTCTGAGTGTGTACGCGACGTGCGTTTCCGTACCTCTGGTAGTTGAAGAGGCGTGAGCCCCACTGTGGATGGTGTCCCCGAGGCCCAGAGTGGAAGAAGCAGGAGTCTGTCCCGTCAAACTTATTCAGCCCATCAGCCGTGTTACTGGAGGCGTGGCTATGTACCACATCCAACAGGACGGTGATCCCCAAAGAGTGGGCGGAGTCCACCAACCTCTTCAGGTCCTCAGGGTTGCCGAACCGACTGGAGAGAGGCGTGGGGGCGATGGAGAGACGGGGGAGAGGAAGAGGGCGGCGCGGATGGACGGACGGACGGACGGGGGGGAGATACAAGGGTAAACATTAGTAAAGAACATATTGTTTTGTTGAAAGTTTTCATGGAGAGAGAAAGAGAGTTAAGTTTTATGAGTCGTGTGTACGGGACACGTATGGTATGAATAGTCCAATGAAATGCTTACTGGCAGGTTCCTTCTCCACAATGAAACAACATTTAGAAACTTACAGTAAATGGCAGTAGAACAGAATAAACCTTTTAGGAAGGAAAGAGAAACAGAAGAAGTACATTTCAAATTCTCCAGTTCTGCAGCACAGCCCTGCTTTGACCAATCAATTCTCCTCCCGCCGCACAGGGGACTCGCGCTGCCCGCACAGGGGACTCGCGCTGCCCGCACAGGGGACTCGCGCTGCCCGCACAGGGGACTCGCGCTGCCCGCACAGGGGACTCGCGCTGCCCGCACAGGGGACTCGCGCTGCCCGCACAGGGGACTCGCGCTGCCCGCACAGGGGACTCGCGCTGCCCGCACAGGGGACTCGCGCTGCCCGCACAGGGGACTCGCGCTGTGTGTGTGGCTCTAAGGCTGTGTGTGTGTTACCTGGAGGTTGTGTGTGTGTGTTACCTGGAGGTTGTGTG
Source organism: Oncorhynchus gorbuscha (assembly GCF_021184085.1). NCBI lineage: Eukaryota > Metazoa > Chordata > Actinopteri > Salmoniformes > Salmonidae > Oncorhynchus > Oncorhynchus gorbuscha. The sequence continues at coordinate 2,067 of NW_025754868.1, forward strand.
TGTGTGTTACCTGGAGGTTGTGTGTGTGTGTTACCTGGAGGTTGTGTGTGTGTGTGTTACCTGGAGGTTGTGTGTGTGTGTGTTACCTGGAGGTTGTGTGTGTGTGTTACCTGGAGGTTGTGTGTGTGTGTTACCTGGAGGTTGTGTGTGTGTGTTACCTGGAGGTTGTGTGTGTGTGTTACCTGGAGGTTGTGTGTGTGTGTTACTTGGAGGTTGTGTGTGTGTGTTACCTGGAGGTTGTGTGTGTGTGTTACCTGGAGGTTGTGTGTGTGTTACCTGGAGGCAGCGAAGAAGTTGGTGACCTGGTATCCAAAGCTGCCGTAGTACGCATGCTCCATGATGGCCATCAACTGGACACAGTTATAACCTGACAGAGACATAACCAGTTATAACCTGACAGAGACATAACCAGGTATAATCTGACAGAGACATAACCAGGTATAACCTGACAGAGACATAACCAGGTATAACCTGACATAAAGACATAACCAGGTATAACCTGACAGAGACATAACCAGTTATAACCTGACAGAGACATAACCAGTTATAACCTGACAGAGACATAACCAGTTATAACCTGACAGAGACATAACCAGTTATAACCTGACAGACATAACTGGTTATAAACTGATATAGACATTATAACCGGTTATAAGCTGACAGACATTATAACCAGTTATAACCTGACAAAGACATAACCAGTTATAACCTGACAAAGACATAACCAGTTATAACCTGACAAAGACATAACTACTTATAACCTGACAGACATAACTACTTATAACCTGACAGACATTATAACCGGTTATAAGCTGACAGACATTATAACCGGTTATAAGCTGACAGACATTATAACCGGTTATAAGCTGACAGACATTATAACCGGTTATAAGCTGACAGACATTATAACCGGTTATAAGCTGACAGACATTATAACCGGTTATAAGCTGACAGACATTATAACCGGTTATCACCTGACAAAGACATAACTAGTTATAACCTGACAGACATTATGACTAGTTATAACCTGACAAAGACATAACTAGTTATAACCTGACAAAGACATAACTAGTTATAACCTGACAAAGACATAACTAGTTATAACCTGACAAAGACATAACTAGTTATAACCTGACAAAGACATAACTAGTTATAACCTGACAAAGACATAACTAGTTATAACCAGACAAAGACATAACTAGTTATAACCAGACAAAGACATAACTAGTTATAACCAGACAAAGACATAACTAGTTATAACCAGACAAAGACATAACTAGTTATAACCAGACAAAGACATAACTAGTTATAACCTGGCAAAGACATAACTAGTTATAACCTGACAAAAACATAACTAGTTATAACCTGACAAAGACATAACTAGTTATAACCTGACATAAAGACATAACTAGTTATAACCTGACATAAAGACATAACTAGTTATAACCTGACATAAAGACATAACTAGTTATAACCTGACATAAAGACATAACTAGTTATAACCTGACATAAAGACATAACTAGTTATAACCTGACATAAAGACATAACTAGTTATAACCTGACAAAGACATAACTAGTTATAACCTGACAAAGACATAACTAGTTATAACCTGACAAAGACATAACTAGTTATAACCTGACATAAAGACATAACTAGTTATAACCTGACATAAAGACATAACTAGTTATAACCTGACATAAAGACATAACTAGTTATAACCTGACATAAAGACATAACTAGTTATAACCTGACATAAAGACATAACTAGTTATAACCTGACAAAGACATAACTAGTTATAACCTGACAAAGACATAACTAGTTATAACCTGACAAAGACATAACTAGTTATAACCAGACAAAGACATAACTAGTTATAACCTAACATAAAGACATAACTAGTTATAACCTGACAGACATTATGACCAGTTATAACCTGACAAAGACGTTATAACTGGTCATAATTCAGATGTAAATTGAATGGAGAAGGTGTATTGTGGGGTATTCACAGAGTGTTTCTAGATGAAATACCTCCCTACTCTACGCTGTAAGGAGTTGAACAGCACAGCAGCTGTGGGATTTAGACAGGGCTGAGATAAGAGGCTAAACAGAGATGGGGTTTCCAAGTGTTGCAGCATGGCCATCCTTACCCCTGCAGCGCTCACGCAGATAGGAGAGAGAGGGAGGCTGAAGAAGAAAGGAGGAGAGAGAGAGAAAGCATCCCTTGCTGACATTTATTCGTCCAAGGGTGGACTCCCTACCAAGTTCCTGGGGGCTTAGCTGTGCTCCAACGCCGTGTGTGTGAGCACGCTCTGTATGGGGTCGTCTAAGACCCTGCTGTGAGCTCCTCTAACAGGTCAACACTACCAGAGCTTAGCTCACATCAGACAGAGAGACAGACAGAGCGATAGAGCGATAGAGAGAGAGACAGAGAGACAGAGAGACAGAGAGAGAGAGACAGAGAGAGAGAGACAGAGAGAGAGAGACAGAGAGAGAGAGACAGAGAGAGAGAGACAGAGAGAGAGAGACAGAGAGAGAGAGAGACAGAGAGAGAGACAGAGAGAGAGACAGAGAGAGAGACAGAGAGACAGAGAGACAGAGAGAGAGAGAGAGAGAGAGAGAGAGAGAGAGAGAGAGAGAGAGAGAGAGAGAGAGAGAGAGAGAAAGAGACAGAGAGACAGAGATCGAGAGAGACAGAGATCGAGAGAGACAGAGATCGAGACAGACAGTGTGTTTTTTAGTATTAAAACCTGTTAGGGATCATGCGAATTTCCGCAGCTTTTTGTTAAAAATCGCACAACATTTCAAAGTCCTGCTACTCATGCCAGGAATATAGTAAATGCAAATGATAAGTATGTGTGTATAGGAAACACTCTGAAGTCTCTAAAACTGGTTAAATCATGTCTGTGGCTATAACATAACGTTTTTAGCAGTAAAAATCCCCTCGAAAAACTGTTCTCCAAAAACACAAAAATATATGAATCCGCCAGTCAATGTATTGTTTAAGGCGACTGCAAATAAATGAGGATGCCCTTTAAACGCCTACAGCTTCCCACACGATGTCGCCAGTGCTGGCATTTCCAGCCTACTTAATCCTTGGTTGTATGACGTTTTGGCCTTTCCTGTTTTAGTCTCTCCACAGGATGTTGTGAAAATGGAAAACATGGACGGTGATTTCAAGACTTTGCTGCTATCGAATACAGATCGCCCGTGATGAATTGTATAGATTATTAACGTTTATTAATACCTAAAGTTGGTTTAGAAAAGTAGTTTGAAGTGATTTTGTAAAGTTTACAGTCAACTTTTGTAATTTTAAAAGTGACGTTGCGTCTTGTAAAATGGAATATTCCTGGATCAGACCGGTCTAAGGAAACAACATTTGGCTATACAATGACGGATTTAACCGAAATAGACCCAATTGTGATGTTTATGGGATATATAGGAGTGCCAAGAAAGAAGCTCATCAAAAGGTAATGAATGTTTATATTTTATTTCTGCGTTTGGGTAGGCGCCCGGCTACCGCAAAATCTGTTGTTTTAGATGGCGTTCCAGTATTTTGGGGGCATGCTATCAGATAATAGCTTCTCATGCTTTCGCCGGTTTTACAAATCTGACTTGGTGGCTAGATTCACAACGAGTGTAGCTTTAATTCAGTACCTTGCTTGTGTGTTTTAATGAAAGTTTAAGTTTTATCAAAACTAGGTGCCGCTCTGAAATTTCTGCTGATTTGGTCCCGACAGCGGAACCAAATCCTAACAAGTTTTAAATATTAACATAAAATGGCACACTGCCTTTTCAGAAATTGCTTGGAACAACAAACATGTCATTCTTAAATACATAAAAAAAAAAAAAATTGTAAGTATTATTTCATCAACAAGAATACCTCTCCTTCATAAACCGACTTCTCCTCAACCAATGGGAGGTCTTTAACAGCAGAGAAAACATAAACCCACCAATGGGAGTTCTTTAACAGCAGAGAAAACATAAAACCGACCAATGGGAGGTCTTTAACAGCAGAGAAAAACATAAAACCGACCAATGGGAGGTCTTTAACAGCAGAGAAAACATAAAACCAACCAATGGGGAGGTCTTTAACAGCAGAGAAAACATAAACCGACCAATGGGAGGTCTTTAACAGCAGAGAAACATAAACCAACCAATGGGAGGTCTTTAACAGCAGAGAAAACATAAACAAACCAATGGGAGGTCTTTAACAGCAGAGAAAACATAAACCGACCAATGGGAGGTCTTTAACAGCAGAGAAAACATAAACCGACCAATGGGAGGTCTTTAACAGCAGAGAAAACATAAACCGACCAATGGGAGGTCTTTAACAGCAGAGAAAACATAAACCAACCAATGGGAGGTCTTTAACAGCAGAGAAAAACTCAAAATCCGCTTTATGGTCCCTTACTAATCCTTTAAAAAAACACATCTTACATCATTACCATATTCTATCTTATTTTTTCCTACTCAGAAAAAATGGACATCTTAGCTATCCCCCAAAAAATACAATTTAACAGTTGCCATTTTCCTTGTTGCTTACTGTATTGAAACCCAAAAATAAAAACCGTGTTATTGAAAATCTCCCTACAGCTGTAAACAAGACTAGTATTTCAAAAATAGTTTTTATCCCTAAACAGTGAAATAGTTTCTCTTATATTACAAAACACCCATCTCATCAACATCAAACACATGCCACTTCATATGTTTACACATCTACATTACTCATATGTATATACTGTACTCTATACACATCCTACATTACTCATATGTATATATACTGTACTCTATACACACATCCTACATTACTTCATATGTATATACTGTACTCTATACACATCCTACATTATCATATGTATATACTGTACCTATACACATCCTACATTACTCATATGTATATACTGTACTCTATACACATCCTACATTACTCATATGTATATACTGTACTCTATACACATCCTACATTACTCATGTATATACTGTACTCTATACACATCCTACATTACTCATATGTATACTGTACTCTATACACATCCTACATTACTCATATGTATATACTGTACTCTATACACATCCTACATTACTCATATGTATATATACTGTACTCTATACACATCCTACATTACTTCATATGTATATACTGTACTCTATACACATCCTACATTACTCATATGTATATACTGTACTCTATACACACATCCTACATTACTCATATGTATATACTGTACTCTATACACATCCTACATTACTCATATGTATATACTGTACTCTATACACATCCTACATTACTCATATGTGTATATACTGTACTCTATACATCCTACATTACTTCATATGTATATACTGTACTCTATACACATCCTACATTACCTATATGTATCCTACATTACTCATATGTATATACTCTATACACATCCTACATTACTCATATGTATATACTGTACTCTATACACATCCTACATTACTTATATGTATATACTGTACTCTATACATATCCTACATTACTCATATGTATATACTGTACTCTATACACATCCTACATTACTCATATGTATATACTGTACTCTATACACATTATCCTACATTACTATATACATATGTATATACACACTACATTACTCATATGTATATACTGTACTCTATAATATCCTACATTACTCATATGTATATACTGTACTTATACACATCCTACATTACTCATATGTATATACTGTACCTATACACATCCTTACATTACTCATATGTATATACTGTACTCTATACACATCCTACATTACTCATATGTATATACTGTACCTATACAATATCCTACATTACTCATATGTATATACTGTACTCTATACACATCCTACATTACTCATATGTATATACTGTACTCTATACACATCCTACATTACTCATATGTATATACTGTACTCTATACACATCCTACATTACTCATATGTATATACTGTACTCTATACACATCCTACATTACTATATGTATATACCCGTACTCTATACACATCCTACATTACTCATATGTATATACTGTACTCTATATTTACACTGTACTCTATACACATCCTACATTACTCATATGTATACTGTACTCTATACACATCCTACATTACTCATATGTACACATACATTACATATGTATATACTGTACTCTATACACATCCTACATTACTCATATGTATATACTGTACTCTATACACATCCTACATTACTCATATGTATATACTGTACTCTATACACATCCTACATTACTATATGTATATACTGTACTCTATACACATCCTACATTACTTCATATGTATATACTGTACTCTATACACATCCTACATTACTCATATGTATATACTGTACTCTATACACATCCTACATTACTCATATGTATATACTGTACTCTTATACACATCCTACATTACTCATATGTATATACTGTACTC
>NW_025754869.1:0-8501 GCF_021184085.1 Oncorhynchus gorbuscha
AAAAGGAGAGAGGGAGGGAGGAAAGGAGAGAGGGAGGGAAGAAAGGAGAGAGGGAGGGAGGAAAGCAGAGAGGGAGGGAGGAAAGGAGAGAGGGAGGGAGGAAAAGAGAGGGAGAGGGAGGGAGGAAAAGAGAGGGGGAGGGAGGAAAGGAGAGAGAGGGAGGAAAGGAGAGGGGGAGGGAGGAAAGGAGAGGGGGAGGAAAGGAGAGGGGAGGGAGGAAAGGAGAGAGGGAGGGAGGAAAAGAGAGAGGGAGGGAGGAAAGCAGAGAGGGGGGGAGGAAAGGAGAGAGGGAGGGAGGAAAGGAGAGAGGGGAAGGAGGAAAGGAGAGAGGGAGGGAGGAAAGGAGAGAGGGAGGGAGGAAAGGAGAGAGGGAGGGAGGAAAGGAGAGAGGGAGGGAGGAAAGGAGAGAGGGAGGGAGGAAAGAGAGGGAGAGGGAGGGAGGAAGAGGAGGAGAGGAGGGGGGGGAAAGAGGAGAGAGAGAGAGAGAGAGGGGAGGGAGGGAGAGAGAGAGAGGGGGAGGGAGGAAAGGAGAGGAGGGAGGAAGGAGAGAGGGAGGGGAGGGAGGAAAGGAGAGGGGGAGGAAAGGAGAGAGGGAGGGAGGAAAGGAGAGAGGGAGGGAGGAAAGGGGAGAGAGGGAGGGAGGAAAGCAGAGAGGGAGGGGAGGAAAGGAGAGAGGGAGGGAGGAAAGGGGAGAGGGAGGGAGGAAAGAGAGAGAGGGAGGGAGGAAAGGAGAGAGGGAGGGAGGAAAGGAGAGGGGGGAGGAGGAAAGGAGAGAGGGAGGGAGGAAAGGAGAGAGGGGAAGGAGGAAAGGAGAGAGGGAGGGAGGAAAGGAGAGAGGGAGGGAGGAAAGGAGAGAGGGAGGGAGGAAAGGAGAGAGGGAGGGAGGAAAGGGAGAGAGGGAGGGAGGAAAGGAGGAGAGAGGGAGGGAGGAAAGGGAGAGAGGGAGGGAGGAAAGGAGAGAGGGAGGGAAGAAAGGAGAGAGGGAGGGAAGAAAGGAGAGAGGGAGGGAGGAAAGGAGAGAGGGAGGGAGGAAAAGAGAGGGAGAGGGAGGGAGGAAAGGAGAGAGGGAGGGAGGAAAGGAGAGAGAGGGAGGAAAGGAGAGGGGGAGGGAGGAAAGGAGAGAGGGGGAGGAAAGGAGAGAGGGAGGGAGGAAAGGAGAGGGAGGGAGGGAGGGAAGGAGAAGAGAGGGGAGGAAAGAGAGAGAGGAGGGAGGAAAGGAGAGGGGGAGGGAGGAAAGGAGAGAGGGAGGGAGGAAAGGAGAGGGGGAGGGAGGAAAGGAGAGAGGAGGGAGGAAAGGAGAGAGGGAGGGAGGAAAGAGAGAGGGAGGGAGGAAAGGAGAGGAGGGAGGAGGAAAGGAGAGAGGGAGGGAGGAAAGGGAGAGGGGGAGGGAGGAAGAGAGAGGAGAGAGGGAGGGAGGAAAGGAGAGAGGGAGGGAGGAAAGGAGGGAGAGGGAGGAGAGGGAGGGGGAGGGAGGAAAGGAGAGAGGGGGAGGAAAGGAGAGAGAGGGAGGGTGAAAGGAGAGAGGGAGGGAAGAAAGGGAGAGAGGGAGGGAGGAAAGGAGAGAGGGGAGGGGAGGAAAAGAGAGGGAAAGGGAGGGAGGGAAAGTGAGAGGGGGAGGGAGGAAAGGAGAAGAGAGGGAGGAAAGGGAGGGGGAGGGAGGAAAGGAGAGGGGGAGGGAGGTGGAGAGAGGAGGGAGGAAAGGAGGGAGATGGAGGAAAAGAGAGAGGGAGGAAAGGGAGATGGAGGAAAAGAGAGAGGGAGGAAAGGAGAGGGGGGAGGGAGGAAAGGAGAGAAGGAGGGAGGAAAGGAGAGGGGGAGGGAGGAAATGAGAGAGGTAGGAGAAGAAGTGGGGTAAAACCACACAAACCAACCCACACCTAGACACACACACACACACACACACACACACACACACACACACACACACACACACACACACACACACACACACACACACACACACACACACACACACACACACACACTGGAGTAGACAGAAAATCCTCTGTGTTGTCAGAAACACTCCTTTGGTACTGAGGTGTCATAAATATTTCAAATATGTGGAAGGAGAAGGAGGGATAGTGTTGAGATATGATTAATGGGCTGTATCATGCATGAATATAATGGACTGGCTTAATACTGCTTTCCTCTCCATCTCCCTCTCCCCCTCCCCATCTCCCTCTCTCTCCCCTCCCCCTCCCTCTCCCCCTCCATCTCTCTCTCTCTTCTTTCTCTCTCTTTCTTTCCATCTCCCCTCCCTCTCCCCCTCCATCTCTCTCTCTTTTCTTTCTTTCTCTTTCTTTCCATCTCCCCTCCCTCTCCATCTCCCCCTCTCTCTCTCTCCTTTCTTTCTCTCTCTTTCTTTCCATCTCCTCCCTATCCCTCTCCCCTCCATCTCTCTCTCCCTCTCCATCTCTCTTCTTTCTCTCTCTCTTCTTTTCCATCTCCTCCCTCCCTCTCCATCTCTCTCTCCCTCTCCATCACTCTCTCTTTCTTTCTATTTCATTCCATCTCCCCTTCCTCTCCCTCTCCATCTCTCTCTTTCTTTCTCTCTCTTTCTTTCCATCTCCCCTCCCTCTCCATCTCTCCCTCCCTCTCCATCTCCCCTCCCTCTCCATCTCTCTCTCTCTTTCTTTCTTTCTTTCCATCTCCCCTCCTGTCTCAACAGGTCCAGACATGATATATATCAGACAGTACATCATGTGTTTTTTGGACAGTGTTTTCAGTAGGGAGTATCTGGCTGAGCTGGGAGCCAACAGGTCACCATTCCACAGAGTTGAGTCTATGTAAGGTTGAGTCTAGGTTAGGTTAGGTTAGGTGTGTGTGTGTGTGTGTGTGTGTGTGTGTAGGGTTACTGCGTGTGTGTGTGTTTAGGGTTACTGTGTGTGTGTGTGTGTTTAGGGTTACTGTGTGTGTGTGTGTGTGTGTGTGTGTGTGTGTGTGTGTGTGTGTGTGTGTGTGTGTGTGTGTGTGTGTGTGTGTGTGTGTGTGTGTGTGTGTGTGTGTGTGTGTGTGTGTGTGTGTGTGTGTGTGTGTGTGTGTGTGTGTTGGGGTCTGGGTAAGGCTAGGTGGAGTGATGTACTGTAAGTTGTGTTATACAACGGGTGGGTCTGTTCCTGGATGCTGATTTGTTGAAAGACCATTTTTAAACAAACGATAAACCACAGCTGAGACGGTGGGTCTATTTGCGGTTTGATTTGTAGCAGTCAGGTAGAGTTGCCAAAAGGTGTAGAGAAGTCTCACTCCTACGTCACTCTCTGTTACCACAGTAACAACACTGGAACCAGGCAGTACTACTCTGGTTCTAATAACTAGATCACTAGTATATATTACTACTGTATATCTCTATAGGTATAGAGTACTACTGTATATCTCTACAGGTATAGATTACTACAGTATATCTCTATAGGTATATATTACTACTGTATATCTCTATAGGTATATATTACTACTGTATATCTCTACAGGTATAGATTACTACTGTATATCTCTACAGGTATAGATTACTACAGTATATCTCTATAGGTATATATTACTACTGTATATCTCTATAGGTATATATTACTACTGTATATCTCTATAGGTATATATTACTACTGTATATCTCTACAGGAAGATTACTACAGTATATCTCTATAGGAAGATTACTACAGTATATCTCTATAGGCATATATTACTACAGTATATCTCTACAGGTATAGATTACTACAGTATATCTCTATAGGCATATATTACTACAGTATATCTCTATAGGAAGATTACTACAGTATATCTCTATAGGCATATATTACTACAGTATATCTCTACAGGTATAGATTATATCAGCAGTGTGTAGTATAACTGGGTACAGTTTGTAGTATATCAGTAGTGTGTAGTATAACTGGGTACAGTTTGTAGTATATCAGTAGTGTGTAGTATAACTGGGTACAGTTTGTAGTATATCAGCAGTGTGTAGTATAACTGGGTACAGTTTGTAGTATATCAGTAGTGTGTAGTATAACTGGGTACAGTTTGTAGTATATCAGTAGTGTGTAGTATAACTGGGTACAGTTTGTAGTATATCAGTAGTGTGTAGTATAACTGGGTACAGTTTGTAGTATATCAGCAGTGTGTAGTATAACTGGGTACAGTTTGTAGTATATCAGTAGTGTGTAGTATAACTGGGTACAGTTTGTAGTATAACTGGGTACAGTTTGTAGTATATCAGTAGTGTGTAGTATAACTGGGTACAGTTTGTAGTATATCAGCAGTGTGTAGTATAACTGGGTACAGTTTGTAGTATATCAGCAGTGTGCAGTATAACTGGGTACAGTTTGTAGTATATCAGCAGTGTGCAGTATAACTGGGTACAGTTTGTAGTATATCAGTAGTGTGTAGTATAACTGGGTACAGTTTGTAGTATATCAGTAGTGTGTAGTATAACTGGGTAGTTTGTAGTATATCAGCAGTGTGTAGTATAACTGGGTACAGTTTGTAGTATATCAGCAGTGTGCAGTATAACTGGGTACAGTTTGTAGTATATCAGTAGTGTGTAGTATAACTGGGTAGTTTGTAGTATATCAGCAGTGTGTAGTATAACTGGGTACAGTTTGTAGTATATCAGCAGTGTGCAGTATAACTGGGTACAGTTTGTAGTATATCAGTAGTGTGTAGTATAACTGGGTACAGTTTGTAGTATATCAGTAGTGTGTAGTATAACTGGGTAGTTTGTAGTATATCAGCAGTGTGTAGTATAACTGGGTACAGTTTGTAGTATATCAGTAGTGTGTAGTATAACTGGGTACAGTTTGTAGTGTAACTACACATCCATAGTGGAGACAGTAACAGTGTTACTACATAGTGGAGACAGTAACAGTGTTACTGCATAGTGGAGACAGTAACAGTGTTACTACATAGTGGAGACAGTAACATTGTTACTACATAGTGGAGACAGTAACAGTGTAACTACATAGTGGAGACAGTAACATTGTTACTACATAGTGGAGACAGTAACATTGTAACTACACGTCCATAGTGGAGACAGTAACAGTGTAACTACATAGTGGAGACAGTAACAGTGTAACTACATAGTGGAGACAGTAACAGTGTTATTACATAGTGGAGACAGTAACAATGTAACTACATAGTGAGACAGTAACAGTGTAACTACATAGTGGATACAGTAACAGTGTAACTGAGACAGTAACAGTGTTACCATAGTGGAGACAGTAACAGTGTTACTACATAGTGGAGACAGTAAGTGTCTTACAGTGAGACAGTAACATTGTTACTACATAGTGGAGACAGTAACATTGTAACTACACATCCATAGTGGAGACAGTAACAGTGTAACTACATAGTGGAGACAGTAACAGTGTCTTACAGTAACAGTGTTATACATATGGAGACAGTAACATTGTTACTACATAGTGGAGACAGTAACATTGTTACTACTACACATCCATAGTGGAGACAGTAACAGTATAACTACATAGTGGAGACAGTAACAGTGTTTCTACATAGTAGAGACAGTAACAGTGTTACATCCATAGTGGAGACAGTAACAGTGTTACTACATAGTGGAGACAGTAACAGTGTTACTACATAGTGGAGACAGTAACAGTATTACTACATAGTGGAGACAGTAACAGTGTTACTACATAGTGGAGACAGTAACATTGTAACTACACATCCATAGTGGAGACAGTAACAGTGTTACTACATAGTGGAGACAGTAACAGTGTTACTGCATAGTGGAGACAGTAACAGTGTTACTACATAGTGGAGACAGTAACAGTGTTACTACATAGTGGAGACAGTAACAGTGTAACTACATAGTGGAGACAGTAACAGTAACTACATAGTGGAGACAGTAACAGTGTTAACATAGTGGAGACAGTAACAGTGTTACTGCATAGTGGAGACAGTAACAGTGTTATTACATAGTGGAGACAGTAACAGTGTAACTACATAGTGGAGACAGTAACAGTGTAACTACATAGTGGAGACAGTAACAGTGTTACTACATAGTGAGACAGTAACAGTGTAACTACTGGAGCAGTAGTGTTACTACATAGTGGAGACAGTAACAGTGTTACTACATAGTGGAGACAGTAACAGTATAACTACATAGTGGAGACAGTAACATTGTAACTACACATCCATAGTGGAGACAGTAACAGTGTTACTACATAGTGGAGACAGTAACAGTGTTACTGCATAGTGGAGACAGTAACAGTGTTACTACATAGTGGAGACAGTAACAGTGTAACTACATAGTGGAGACAGTAACAGTGTAACTACATAGTGGAGACAGTAACAGTGTTACTACATAGTGGAGACAGTAACAGTGTTACTACATAGTGGAGACAGTAACAGTGTTACTACATAGTGGAGACAGTAACAATGTCTCTAGTCAGTTCCAGTCTGAGCAGCTCACCAGCAGGGAATCATCCAGCCATCTGAGAACATACTTTACACTGAGAAACATGTCTCTTCTCCTGTTTGGGTGTGTGTTGTAAGTCGCTCTGGATAAGAGTGTCTGCTAAATGACTTAAATGTAAATGTAATGTAAGTGTGTGTGTGTGTGTGTGTGTGTGTGTGTGTGTGTGTGTGTGTGTGTGTGTGTGTGTGTGTGTGTGTGTGTGTGTGTGTGTGTGTGTGTGTGTGTGTGTGTGTGTGTGTGTGTGTGTGTGTGTGTGTGTGTGTGTGGGTGTGTTTGTGTGTGTGTGTTTGTGTGTGTGTGTGTGTGTTTGTGTGTGGGTGTGTGTTTGTGTGTGTGTGTTTGTGTGTGTTTATGTGTGTGTGTGTTTGTGTGTGTTTGTGTGTGGGTGTGTGTTTGTGTGTGTTTGTGTGTGTTTATGTGTGTTTATGTGCGTGTGTTTGTGTGTGGTAAAGGGGAGGAACAGCATTCCTGGGTTAATTGTGCTGTGAGTCATGTGATCTCCTGCCTGCATACATACCTCTTCTCCATTTAATCAGCAATTCATTCACAACTCAACCTCTAACACCACAACCTCTAACACCACAACCTCTAACACCACAACCTCTAACAACACAACCTCTAACAACACAACCTCTAACAACACAACCTCTAACAACACAACCTCTAACAACACAACCTCTAACAACACAACCTCTAACAACACAACCTCTAACAACACAATCTCTAACAACACAACCTCTAACAACACAACCTGTAACACCACAACCTCTAACAACACAACCTCTAACAACACAACCTCTAACAACACAGGGGCAGTCAGGGGGAGGAAGGGAGGGGGTAGGAGGGAGACATAGAGCAGTCAGGGGGAGGAAGGGAGGGGTAGGAGGGAGACATAGAGCAGTCAGGGGGAGGAAGGGGGGTAGGAGGGGAGACATAGAGCAGTCAGGGGAGGAAGGGGGGTAGGAGGGGAGACATAGAGCAGTCAGGGGAGGAAGGGGGGTAGGAGGGGAGACATAGAGCAGTCAGGTAGAAGAAGGGGGGTAGGAGGGGAGACATAGAAGCAGTCAGGTAGAGGAAGGGGGTAGGAGGGAGACATAGAGCAGTCAGGGGGAGGAAGGGGGGTAGGAGGGGATACATAGAGCAGTCAGGGGGAGGAAGGGGGGTAGGAGGGGAGACATAGAGCAGTCAGGGGGAGGAAGGGGGTAGGAGGGAGACATAGAGCAGTCAGGGGGAGGAAGGGGGGTAGGAGGGGAGACATGGAGGAAGGGAGGTAGAGGAAGGGGGTAGGAGGGGAGACATAGAGCAGTCAGGGGGAAGGAAGGGAGGGTAGGAGGAGACATAGAGCAGTCAGGGGGAGGAAGGGAGGGTAGGAGGGGAGACATAGAGCAGTCAGGGGGAGGAAGGGGGTAGGAGGGGAGACATAGAGCAGTCAGGGGGAGGAAGGGGGTAGGAGGGGAGACATAGAGCAGTCCAGGTAGAGGAAGGGGTAGGAGGGAGACATAGAGCAGTCAGGGGGAGGAAGGGGGGGTAGGAGGGGAGACATAGAGCAGTCAGGGGGAGGAAGGGGGGTAGGAGGGAGACATAGAGCAGTCAGGGGGAGGAAGGGAGGGTAGGAGGGAGACATAGAGCAGTCAGGGGAGGAAGGGGGTAGGAGGGGAGACATAGAGCAGTCAGGGGGAGGAAGGGGGAGTAGGAGGGAGACATAGAGCAGTCAGGTAGAAGAAGGGGTAGGAGGGGAGACATAGAGCAGTCAGGTAGAGGAAGGGGGTAGGAGGGAGACATAGAGCAGTCAGGGGGAGGAGGGGGTAGGAGGAGACATAGAGCAGTCAGGGGGAGGAAGGGGGGGGTAGAAGGGAGACATAGATCAGTCAGGGGGAGGAAGGGGGGTAGGAGGGGAGACATAGAGCAGTCAGGTAGAGGAAGGGGGGTAGGAGGGGAGACATAGAGCAGTTAGGGGGAGGAAGGGGGGTAGGAGGGGAGACATAGAGCAGTCAGGGGAGGAAGGGGGGGTAGGAGGGGAGACATGGAGGAAGGGAGGTAGAGGAAGGGGGTAGGAGGGGAGACATAGAGCAGTCAG
>NW_025754870.1:0-8501 GCF_021184085.1 Oncorhynchus gorbuscha
TGGTCAGTACTGGAGTCTAGGTTGGTGGTCAGTACTGTGTTGGTGGTCAGTACTGAGTCTAGGTTGGTGGTCAGTACTGAGTCTAGGTTGGTCAGTGTTGGTGTCATGTTGGTGGTCAGTACTGAGTCTAGGTTGGTGGTCAGTACTGAGTCTAGGTTGGTGGTCAGTACTGAGTCTAGGTTGGTGGTCAGTACTGTGTTGGTGGTCAGTACTGTGTTGGTGGTCAGTACTGTGTTGGTGGTCAGTACTGAGTCTAGGTTGGTGGTCAGTACTGAGTCTAGGTTGGTGGTCAGTACTGTGTTGGTGGTCAGTACTGAGTCTAGGTTGGTGGTCAGTACTGAGTCTAGGTTGTAGGTCAGTGACTGAGTCTAGGTTGGTGGTCAGTACTGAGTCTAGGTTGGTGGTCAGTACTGAGTCTAGGTTGGTGGTCAGTACTGAGTCTAGGTTGGTGGTCAGTACTGTGTTGGTGGTCAGTACTGAGTCTAGGTTGGTGGTCAGTACTGAGTCTAGGTTGGTGGTCAGTACTGAGTCTAGGTTGGTGGTCAGTACTGAGTCTAGGTTGGTGGTCAGTACTGTGTTGGTGGTCAGTACTGAGTCTAGGTTGGTGGTCAGTACTGAGTCTAGGTTGGTGGTCAGTACTGAGTCTAGGTTGGTGGTCAGTACTGAGTCTAGGTTGGTGGTCAGTACTGTGTTGGTGGTCAGTACTGAGTCTAGGTTGGTGGTCAGTACTGTGTTGGTGGTCAGTACTGAGTCTAGGTTGGTGGTCAGTACTGTGTTGGTGGTCAGTACTGTGTTGGTGGTCAGTACTGAGTCTGTGTTGGTGGTCAGTACTGAGTCTAGGTTGGTGGTCAGTACTGGGTTGGTGGTCAGTACTGAGTCTAGGTTGGTGGTCAGTACTGAGTCTAGGTTGGTGGTCAGTACTGAGTCTAGGTTGGTGGTCAGTACTGTGTTGGTGGTCAGTACTGAGTCTAGGTTGGTGGTCAGTACTGTGTTGGTGGTCAGTACTGAGTCTAGGTTGGTGGTCAGTACTGAGTCTAGGTTGGTGGTCAGTACTGAGTCTAGGTTGGTGGTCAGTACTGAGTCTAGGTTGGTGGTCAGTACTGTGTTGGTGGTCAGTACTGAGTCTAGGTTGGTGGTCAGTACTGAGTCTAGGTTGGTGGTCAGTACTGTGTTGGTGGTCAGTACTGAGTCTAGGTTGGTGGTCAGTACAGAGTCTAGGTTGGTGGTCAGTCGTGGGCGCATTTGTGTGTGTGTGTTCTCACAGTGTGCGGTTGACCTCTATGTGTGTGTGTGTGTGTGTGTGTGTGTGTGTGTGTGTGTGTGTGTGTGTGTGTGTGTGTGTGTGTGTGTGTGTGTGTGTGTGTGTGTGTGTGTGTGTGTGTGTGTGTGTGTGTGTTCTCACTGTGTACGGTTGACCTCTGCGTGGGCGACGGCACTGAGGAAAGGCAGGATGTTTCCATAGTGAAGGAACAGACGGACCAATGGGATCGCTGCTTCCTGTTTCTCCCGGCAGACCTCCCCGAGGATATGAGCGGCTGATGCCGACACCGGCTGGGAGGAAAACACATTAAAACAATATACAGTACCCCCCTTTACATTAGGTATCTACAGTACCCCCCTTTACATTAGGTATCTACAGTACCCCCCCCTTTACATTAGGTATCTACAGTACCCCCTTTACATTAGGTATCTACAGTACCCCCTTTACATTAGGTATCTACAGTACCCTCCCCTTTACATTAGGTATCTACAGTACCCCCTTTACATTAGGTATCTACAGTACCCCCTTTACATTAGGTATCTACAGTACCCCCTTTACATTAGGTATCTACAGTACCTCCTTTACATTAGGTATCTACAGTACCCCCTTTACATTAGGTATCTACAGTACCCCCCTTTACATTAGGTATCTACAGTACCCCCTTTACATTAGGTATCTACAGTACCTCCCTTTACATTAGGTATCTACAGTACCCCCTTTACATTAGGTATCTACAGTACCCCCCTTTACATTAGGTATCTACAGTACCTCCCTTTACATTAGGTATCTACAGTACCCCCTTTACATTAGGTATCTACAGTACCCCCCTTTACATTAGGTATCTACAGTACCCCCCTTTACATTAGGTATCTACAGTACCCCCCTTTACATTAGGTATCTACAGTACCTCCCTTTACATTAGGTATCTACAGTACTCCCTTTACATTAGGTATCTACAGTACCCCCTTTACATTAGGTATCTACAGTACCCCCCTTTACATTAGGTATCTACAGTACCCCCCTTTACATTAGGTATCTACAGTACCTCCCTTTACATTAGGTATCTACAGTACCCCCTTTATATTAGGTATCTACAGTACCCCCTTTACATTAGGTATCTACATTCCCCCAGCTTTACATTAGGTATCTACAGTACCCTCCCTCTTTACATTAGGTATCTACAGTACCCCCTTTACATTAAGGTATCTACAGTACACCTCTGCTTTACATTAGGTATCTACAGTACCCCCTCTGCTTTACATTAGGTATCTACAGTACCCCCCCCCTTTTACATTAGGTATCTACAGTACCCCCTTTACATTAGGTAGCCCATAGTACCCCCTCTGCTTTACATTAGGTATCTACAGTACCCCCTTGGCATTAGGTATCTACAGTACACTCCCCCTCACCTTTACGTTAGCCGAGGTCAACATCAGGCTCCCCAGAGGGCCGCAGTGGCCGAGGGGAACACATGGTCCTCAGTGTAAACTATGTTTAAACGAAGAGAACCTAACTCATCCACTTTCACCGGCTTCCCTCCGTTATCCCTGGGCTGCAGAAAGTACCTAGGGAGGAGGGGAGGATGGAGAGAGAGAGAGGAGGGGAGGATGGAGAGGGAGAGGGAGGAGAGGATGGAGAGAGAGAGGAGAAGAGGAGGAGAGGATGGAGAGAGAGAGAGGAGGGGAGGATGAGAGAGAGAGGAGAGGATGGACTTAAGGAGAAATGGAGAGAGAGAGGAGGAGGGGAGGATGGAGAGAGAGAGGAGAGGGAGGGAGAGGATGGAGAGAGAGAGAGGAGGGGAGGATGGAGAGAGAGAGGAGGATGGAGAGGAGAGGAGGAGGGGAGGATGGAGAGAGAGAGAGAGGAGGGAGGATGGAGAGAGAGAGGAGGAGAGGATGGAGAGAGAGAGGAGAAGAGGAGGAGAGAGGATGGAGAGAGAGAGAGGAGGGAGGGATGGAGAGAGAGAGGAGGATGGAGAGTGAGAGGAGAAGAGGAGGAGAGGATGGAGAGAGAGAGGAGGAGAGGAGGAGAGGATGGAGAGAGAGAGAGAGGAGGGGAGGGATGGAGAGAGAGAGAGAGGAGGATGGAGAGAGAGAGGAGGAGGGGAGGATGGAGAGAGAGAGGAGGAGGGGAGGATGGAGAGAGAGAAGGAGGGGAGGATGGAGAGAGAGAGGAGGAGAGGATGGAGAGAGAGAGGAGGGGAGGATGGAGAGAGAGAGGAGGAGAGGATGGAGAGAGAGAGAGAGGGGAGGATGGAGAGAGAGAGGAGGATGGAGAGGAGAGGAGGAGGGGAGGATGGAGAGAGAGAGAGGAGGAGAGGATGGAGAGGGAGAGGAGGAGAGGATGGAGAGAGAGAGAGAAGAGGAGGAGAGGATGGAGAGAGAGAGAGGAGGGAGGATGGAGAGAGAGAGGAGGATGGAGAGGAGAGGAGAAGAGGAGGAGAGGATGGAGAGAGAGAGGAGGAGAGGAGGAGAGGATGGAGAGAGAGAGAGAGGAGGAGGATGGAGAGAGAGAGAGAGGAGGATGGAGAGAGAGAGGAGGAGGGGAGGATGGAGAGAGAGAGGAGGATGGAGAGTGAGAGGAGAAGGGGAGGAGAGGATGGAGAGAGAGAGAGGAGGGGAGGATGGAGAGAGAGAGAGAGGAGGATGGAGAGAGAGATGAGGAGGTGAGGATGGAGAGAGAGAGAGAGGAGGGGGAGGATGGTGAGAGAGAAGAGGAGAGGAGGAGAGGATGGAGAGAGAGATGAGAGGAGGGGATGATGGAGAGAGAGAGGAGGAGAGGATGGAGAGAGAGAGGAGGATGGAGAGGAGAGGAGAAGAGGAGGGAGAGGATGGAGAGAGAGAGAGGAGGGGAGGATGGAGAGAGAGAGAGAGGAGGATGGAGAGAGAGATGAGGAGGGGAGGATGGAGAGAGAGAGAGAGGAGGGGAGGATGGCGAGAGAAGAGGAGAGAGGAGGAGAGGATGGAGAGAGAGGGAGAGAGAGAGAGGAGGATGGAGAGAGAGATGAGGGGAGGATGGAGAGAGAGAGAGGAGGAGAGGAGGAAAGGATGGGAGAGAGAGAGGAGGGAGGATGGAGAGAGAGGAGGATGGAGAGAGAGAGAGAGAGAGAGAGAGAGAGGATGGGAGGATGGGAGGATAGGAGGAGGGGAGGATGGAGAGAGGAGGAGGATGAAAGGAGAGAGAGAGGAGGTTGGAGAGAGAGAGGAGGATGGAGAGAGAGAGAGGAGGATGAGAGAGAGAGGAGGAGGGGGAGGATGGAGATGAGAGAGGAGGATGGAGAGAGACAGAAGGAGGAGGATGGAGGGAGAGAGAGGGGAGGATGAGAGAGGATGAAGAGGAGGAGGTTGGAGAGAGGGGAGGATGGAGAGAGGAGGATGGGAAGAAAGAGAAGAAAGGGAGGATGGATGAGAGAGAGGAGATGGAGAGGAAAGGAGGAGAGAAGGGAGGATGAGAGGAAAAGGAGGATGGAGAGAAAGAGGAGGATGGAGAGAGATGGAGGAAGATGGGGGTGAGGATGGAGGAGGATGGGAGAGAAGGGGGAGAGGATGGAGAGGAGGGGAGGGGGAGGATGGAGAGAAGGGGGA
Source organism: Oncorhynchus gorbuscha (assembly GCF_021184085.1). NCBI lineage: Eukaryota > Metazoa > Chordata > Actinopteri > Salmoniformes > Salmonidae > Oncorhynchus > Oncorhynchus gorbuscha. The sequence continues at coordinate 4,846 of NW_025754870.1, forward strand.
GGATGGAGAGAAGGGGGAGGATGGAGAGAGAGATGATGGGAGGACGGAGAGAGAGGGGGAGAGGAGGATGGAGAGAGGAGGGAGGACGGAGAGAGAAAGAGAGAGAGAGGAAGGAAGGAGGGGAGGATGGAGAGAGAGGGAGAGAGAAAGGTAAGGAGTGAAAAAAGAGAGATACTGTCATGTCTCAACATGCGTTGTGGAACGAGACACAGACAGACAGACAGACAGACAGACAGACAGACAGACAGACAGACAGACAGACAGACAGACAGACAGACAGACAGACAGACAGACAGACAGACAGACAGACAGACAGACAGACAGACAGACAGACAGACAGACAGACAGACAGACATGTTGTCATGTCTCACCATGCGTCGTGGACCCCGGCCTGTCCCAGGGCCCTCAGAGGAACTCTGACCCCTCCCAGGAACTCATCCCCAAACTTCAGGTTACTGGCATTCCACAGGTCAACCCTGCATACAGAGAGATAGAGTCAGACTCACAACACACACACACTCTCTATTTGTGTGTAGACCTGGCTCTGTGAAACACACACAGACACATAGACACACAGACTCACCTCAGAGCCAGCTTGTCAACACCCTCCTCCTCCACATCAAACTGTCTCTTGGTGTGACTAAGAGGTCGTGTCACCTGCAGGACAGAGACAGAGACAGAGACAGAGACAGAGTTACTTAGAGGCTACAAACTGTCTCTTGGTGTGACTAAACTGTCACACTCCAGGACAGAGACAGAGACAGAGTTACTTAGAGGCTACAAACTGTCTCTTGGTGTGACTAAGAGGTCGTGTCACCTGCAGGACAGAGACAGAGACAGAGACAGAGTTACTTAGAGGCTACAAACTGTCTCTTGGTGTGACTAAGAGGTCGTGTCACCTGCAAGACAGAGACAGAGTTACTTAGAGGCTACAAACTGTCTCTTGTTGTGACTAAGAGTCACCTGCAGACAGAGACAGAGACAGAGACAGACTTACATAGAGGAAACCACAGGTAGCCTAGTGGTTAGAGCGTTGGACTAGTAACCGTAAGGTTGCTGGATCGAATCCCCAAGCTGACAAGGTAAAAATATTTTGTTCTGCCTCTGAGCAAGGCAGTTAACCCACCCGTTCCTGATTAAAGCCCCCTGCACCTCTCTGATTCAGAGGGGTTAAATGCCCCCTCGCACCTCTCTGATTCAGAGGGCTTAAATGAGGAAGACACATTTCAGTTGAATACACCACAACAGAGAGGGGAAGCCAAAGGGTGTGGACACAAACTCCTTCAACCAAAACCCCAACCTGTAGTTAACCTAAAGTACAGTGCACATACTGAGGACTGAACAACTGAACAAGTAGTGTCCCTCAGTCAGAAGAAGGAAACGCTCTGTTTATCAGGCAAAATCATCTTCAAACAGATAGCACCAACCTCCCCTCACCTCCCCTCACCTCAAAGTAGACAGATCAAATCAAATCACAACATACACATGGTTAGCAGATGTTAATGCCGAAATGCTTGTATAGCATTTAGATAGCATAACCTCCCCCTCACCTCACAGTAGACAGATAGCACCAATCTCACCTCACCTCAAAGTAGACAGATAGCACCCAACCTCCCTCACCTCACAGTAGACAGATAGCACCAACCTCCTCCCTCACCTCACAGTAGACAGATAGCACCAACCTCCCTCACCTCCAAAGTAGACAGATGGCACCAACCTCCTCACCCTCAAAGTAGACAGATAGCACCAACCTCCTCTCACCTCACAGTAGACAGATAGCACCAACCTCCTCCCTCACCTCACAGTAGACAGATAGCACCAACCTCCTCTCACCTCAAAGTAGACAGATAGCACCAACCTCCTCTCACCTCAAAGTAGACAGATAGCACCAACCTCCCTCCCTCCAAGTAGACAGATAGCACCAACCTCCCCTCCCCTCACCTCACAGTAGACAGATAGCACCAACCTCCTCTCACCTCACCTCACAGTAGACAGATAGCACCAACCTCCCCTCCCTCACCTCACAGTAGACAGATAGCACCAACCTCCTCTCACCTCAAAGTAGACAGATAGCACCAACCTCCCCTCACCTCAAAGTAGACAGATAAAGCACCAACCTCCCCTCCCCTCACCTCACAGTAGACAGATAGCACCAACCTCCCTCACCTCATCTCACAGTAGACAGATAGCACCAACCTCCCCTCCCTCACCTCACAGTAGACAGATAGCACCAACCTCCCCTCACCTCACAGTAGACAGATGGCACCAACCTCCCTCCCCTCACCTCACAGTAGACAGATAGCACCAACCTCCCTCCCCTCTCACCTCACAGTAGACAACCTCCAACCTCCCCTCCCTCACAGTAGACAGACAGCACCAACCTCCCTCCCCTCCAAAGTAGACAGATGGCACCAACTCCCCTCCCTCACCTCAAAGTAGACAGATAGCACCAACCTTCCCTCCTCTCAAAGTAGACAGATAGCACCAACCTCCCCTCACCTCACAGTAGACAGATAGCACCAACCTCCCCTCACCTCACAGTAGACAGATAGCACCAACCTCCCCTCCCCTCACCTCACAGTAGACAGATAGCACCAACCTCCCCTCACCTCACAGTAGACAGATAGCACCAACCTCCTCTCACCTCAAAGTAGACAGATAGCACCAACCTCCCCTCACCTCAAAGTAGACAGATAGCACCAACCTCCCCTCCCCTCACCTCACAGTAGACAGATAGCACCAACCTCCTCTCACCTCATCTCACAGTAGACAGATAGCACCAACCTCCTCTCCCCTCACCTCACAGTAGACAGATAGCACCAACCTCCCCTCACCTCACAGTAGACAGATAGCACCAACCTCCCCTCCCTCACCTCACAGTAGACAGATAGCACCAACCTCCCCTCCTCACCTCACAGTAGACAGACAGCACCAACCTCCCTCCCCTCATCTCACAGTAGACAGATAGCACCAATCTCCTCTCACCTCACAGTAGACAGATAGCACCAACCTCCCCTCACCTCACAGTAGACAGATAGCACCAACCTCCCTCCCCTCACCTCACAGTAGACAGATAGCACCAACCTCCCCTCACCTCAAAGTAGACAGATAGCACCAACCTCCCCTCCTCTCAAAGTAGACAGACAGCACCAACCTCCCCTCCCTCAAAGTAGACAGACAGCACCAACCTCCCCTCACCTCCCTCAAAGTAGACAGATAGCACCAACCTCCCCTCCCCTCCCCTCAAAGTAGACAGATAGCACCAACCTCCCCTCACCTCAAAGTAGACAGATAGCACCAACCTCCCCTCCCCTCCCCTCAAAGTAGACAGATAGCACCAACCTCCCCTCCCCTCACCTCACCTCACAGTAGACAGATAGCACCAACCTCCCCTCACCTCACCTCAAAGTAGACAGATAGCACCAACCTCCTCTCACCTCAAAGTAGACAGATAGCACCAACCTCCCCTCCCTCACCTCACAGTAGACAGATAGCACCAACCTCCCCTCCCCTCACCTCACAGTAGACAGATAGCACCAACCTCCTCTCACCTCCTCAAAGTAGACAGATAGCACCAACCTCCCCTCACCTCAAAGTAGACAGATAGCACCAACCTCCCTCCCCTCAGGCAATACGTAACTGAACGAAGCGACACT
>NW_025754871.1:0-8500 GCF_021184085.1 Oncorhynchus gorbuscha
ACTATGACTCAATAACTACCCAGGAGACAAACTAGGAAAAACAACACTATGACTCAATAACTACCCAAGAGACAAACTAGGAAAAACAACACTATGACTCAATAACTACCCAGGAGACAAACTAGGAAAAACAACACTATGACTCAATAACTACCCAGGAGACAAACTAGGAAAAACAACACTATGACTCAATAACTACACAGGAGACAAACTAGGAAAAACAACACTATGACTCAATAACTACCCAGGAGGCAAACTAGGAAAAACAACACTATGACTCAATAACTACCCAGGAGACAAACTAGGAAAAACAACAAACACCATTGGGCGGTGAGGTGGCAGGTAGCTTAGTGGTTAGAGTGTAGAGGAGGCAGGTAGCCTAGTGGTTAGAGTGTAGAGGCGGCAGGTAGCCTAGTGGTTAGAGTGTAGAGGCGGCAGGTAGCCTAGTGGTTAGAGTGTAGAGGCGGCAGGTAGCCTAGTGGTTAGAGTGTAGAGGAGGCAGGTAGCCTAGTGGTTAGAGTGTAGAGGCGGCAGGTAGCCTAGTGGTTAGAGTGTAGAGGAGGCAGGTAGCCTAGTGGTTAGTGTAGGGGCAGCAGGTAGCCTAGTGGTTAGAGTGTTGAGGAGGCAGGTAGCCTAGTGGTTAGAGTGTAGAGGAGGCAGGTAGCCTAGTGGTTAGAGTGTAGAGGAGGCAGGTAGCCTAGTGGTTAGAGTGTAGAGGAGGCAGGTAGCCTAGTGGTTAGAGTGTAGAGGAGGCAGGTAGCCTAGTGGTTAGAGTGTAGAGGCGGCAGGTAGCCTAGTGGTTAGAGTGTAGAGGCGGCAGGTAGCCTAGTGGTTAGAGTGTAGAGGCGGCAGGTAGCCTAGTGGTTAGAGTGTAGAGGAGGCAGGTAGCCTAGTGGTTAGAGTGTAGAGGAGGCAGGTAGCCTAGTGGTTTAGAGTGTAGAGGCGGCAGGTAGCCTAGTGGTTAGAGTGTAGAGGCGGCAGGTAGCCTAGTGGTTAGAGTGTAGAGGAGGCAGGTAGCCTAGTGGTTAGAGTGTAGAGGGAGGCAGGTAGCCTATTGGTTAGAGGAGTAGAGGAGGCAGGTAGCCTAGTGGTTAGAGTGTAGAGGAGGCAGGTAGCCTAGTGGTTAGAATGTAGAGGAGGCAGGTAGCCTAGTGGTTAGAGTGTAGAGGAGGCAGGTAGCCTAGTGGTTAGAGTGTAGAGGAGGTAGGTAGCCTAGTGGTTAGAGTGTAGAGGAGGCAGGTAGCCTAGTGGTTAGAGTGTAGAGGAGGCAGGTAGTCTAGTGGTTAGAGTGTAGAGGAGGCAGGTAGCCTAGTGGTTAGAGTGTAGAGGAGGAAGGTAGCTTAGTGGTTAGAGTGTAGAGGAGGCAGGTAGCCTAGTGGTTAGAGTGTAGAGGAGGCAGGTAGTCTAGTGGTTAGAGTGTAGAGGAGGCAGGTAGCCTAGTGGTTAGAGTGTAGAGGAGGCAGGTAGTCTAGTGGTTAGAGTGTAGAGGAGGCAGGTAGTCTAGTGGTTAGAGTGTAGAGGAGGCAGGTAGCCTAGTGGTTAGAGTGTAGAGGAGGCAGGTAGCCTAGTGGTTAGAGTGTAGAGGAGGCAGGTAGTCTAGTGGTTAGAGTGTAGAGGAGGCAGGTAGCCTAGTGGTTAGAGTGTAGAGGAGGCAGGTAGCCTAGTGGTTAGAGTGTAGAGGAGGCAGGTAGTCTAGTGGTTAGAGTGTAGAGGAGGCAGGTAGCCTAGTGGTTAGAGTGTAGAGGCGGCAGGTAGCCTAGTGGTTAGAGTGTAGAGGAGGTAGGTAGCCTAGTGGTTAGAGTGTAGAGGAGGCAGGTAGCCTATTGGTTAGAGTGTAGAGGAGGCAGGTAGTCTAGTGGTTAGAGTGTAGAGGAGGCAGGTAGCCTAGTGGTTAGAGTGTAGAGGAGGCAGGTAGCCTAGTGGTTAGAGTGTAGAGGAGGCAGGTAGCCTCGTGGTTAGAGTGTAGAGGAGGCAGGTAGCCTAGTGGTTAGAGTGTAGAGGAGGCAGGTAGCCTAGTGGTTAGAGTGTAGAGGAGGCAGGTAGCCTAGTGGTTAGAGTGTAGAGGAGGCAGGTAGCCTAGTGGTTAGAGTGTAGAGGAGGCAGGTAGCCTAGTGGTTAGAGTGTAGAGGAGGCAGGTAGCCTAGTGGTTAGAGTGTAGAGGAGGCAGGTAGCCTAGTGGTTAGAGTGTAGAGGAGGCAGGTAGTCTAGTGGTTAGAGTGTAGAGGAGGCAGGTAGCCTAGTGGTTAGAGTGTAGAGGAGGCAGGTAGTCTAGTGGTTAGAGTGTAGAGGAGGCAGGTAGCCTAGTGGTTAGAGTGTAGAGGAGGCAGGTAGCCTAGTGGTTAGAGTGTAGAGGAGGCAGGTAGTCTAGTGGTTAGAGTGTAGAGGAGGCAGGTAGCCTAGTGGTTAGAGTGTAGAGGCGGCAGGTAGCCTAGTGGTTAGAGTGTAGAGGAGGCAGGTAGTCTAGTGGTTAGAGTGTAGAGGAGGCAGGTAGCCTAGTTGTTAGAGTGTAGAGAGGAGGCAGGTAGTCTAGTGGTTAGAGTGTTAGAGGAGGAGCAGGTAGCCTAGTGGTTAGAGTGTAGAGGAGGCAGGTAGTCTAGTGGTTAGAGTGTAGAGAGGAGGCAGGTAGCCTAGTGGTTAGAGTGTAAGAGGAGGCAGGTAGTCTAGTGGTTAGGTGTAGAGGAGGCAGGTAGCCTAGTGGTTAGAGTGTAGAGGAGGCAGGGTAGGCTGAGTGGTTAGAGTGTAGGCGGCAGGTAGCCTAGTGGTTAGAGTGTAGAGGAGGCAGGGTAGCCTAGTGGTTAGGAGTGTAGAGGCGGCAGGTAGCCTAGTGGTTAGAGTGTAGAGGAGGTAGGTAGCCTAGTGGTTAGAGTGTAGAGGAGGCAGGGTAGCCTAGTGGTTAGAGTGTAGAGGAAGCAGGTAGTCTAGTGGTTTGGGGAGTGTAGAGGAGGCAGGTAGCCTAGTGGTTAGAGTGTAGAGAGGCAGGTAGCCTATTGGTTAGAGTGTAGAGGAGGCAGGTAGTCTAGTGGTTAGAGTGTAGAGGAGGCAGGTAGTCTAGTGGTTAGAGTGTAGAGGGAGGCAGGTAGCCTATTGGATTTAGAGTGTAGAGGAGGCAGGTAGTCTAGTGGTTAGAGTGTAGAGAGGCAGGTAGTCTAGTGGTTAGAGTGTAGAGGAGGCAGGTAGTCTAGTGGTTAGAGTGTAGGAGGCAGGTAGCCTAGTGGTTAGAGTGTAGAGGAGGCAGGTAGCCTATTGGTTAGAGTGTAGAGGAGGCAGGTAGTCTAGTGGTTAGAGTGTAGAGGGAGGCAGGTAGCCTATTGGTTAGAGTGTAGGAGGCAGGTAGCCTATTGGTTAGAGTGTAGAGGAGGCAGGTAGTCTAGTGGTTAGAGTGTAGAGGAGGCAGGTAGCCTAGTGGTTAGAGTGTAGAGGAGGCAGGTAGCCTATTGGTTAGAGTGTAGAGGAGGCAGGTAGCCTAGTGGTTAGAGTGTAGAGGAGGCAGGTAGCCTAGTGGTTAGAGTGTAGAGGAGGGCAGGTAGTCTAGTGGTTAGAGTGTAGAGGAGGCAGGTAGCCTAGTGGTTGGGAGTGTAGAGGAGGCAGGTAGCCTAGTGGTTAGAGTGTAGAGGAGGCAGGTAGTCTAGTGGTTGGAGTGTAGGAGGAGGCAGGTAGCCTAGTGGTTGGAAGTGTAGAGGCAGGTAGCCTAGTGGTTAGAGCGTTGGACTAGTAACCGAAAAGGATACAAGATTAAATCCCTGAGCTGACAAGATAGAAATCTGTCTTTCTGCCCCTGAACAAGGCAGTTAACCTCTTAAGTCGACCCGACACGCATCGTCCCATCCAGCCATCTGGAAATGCAAATGCGCTACGCTAAATGCTAATAGCACTTCGTTAAAACTCAACGTTCATTAAAGCTACACATGCAGGGTACTGAATTACAGCTACACTCATTGTGAATCCAGCCAACAAGTCAGATTTTAAATGCTTTTCGGCGAAAGCATGAGAAGCTATTATCTGATAGCATGCAACACCCGAAATACCTGAAGGACGTAAACAAAATAATTAGCATAGCCGGCGCAACACAAAACGCAGAAAATAAAATATAAAACATTCATTACCTTTGATCTTCTTTGTTGGCACTCCTAGATGTCCCATAAACATCACTATTGGGTCTTTTTCGGTCACATCGGTCCATATATACCTAAATAACGATCTATGAAGAGTGTGTGATCCAGGAAAAAGGGCCGTTTTAAGACATAGCGTCATTTTTTAAAATTAAAAAAGTCTACGATAAACTTTCACACTTCGAAATACTTTTGTAATCCAACTTTGATATTAGTAAACATTAATAATCTATCAGATTGATCACGGGCGATGTGTATTCAATAGCTCACGTCTTCCAAATCATGGTCGGAATCTCTCTTCCAAAACATCCTGTCGGAGACCGGAAGGAATAGCCTCTCTCTTACTTTCGTTTGACCAGAAGCAAAGCCCAGGCAATTGACAAGACTGGCGACATCGTGTGGAAGCTGTAGGACTTGCAATCTCAGCCCAATGTTGGTGGTTTCCCATAAACAATACATGCAAGTGGCGCATTGATATATTTTCCAGAGTTTTGGTGATCAGTTTTCTTGCGCTTTTCGATGACACGCAGGCTCTGTTATGGTCTGACCGTGATTTAACCAGTTTTAGAAACGTCAGAGTGTTTTCTATCCACACATACTAATCAATATGCATATACTATATTCCTGGCATGAGTAGCAGGACGCTGAAAAATGTTGCGTGATTTTAACAGAGATGTTCGAAAAAGTAGAGGGTACACTTAACAGGTTTTAATTAACCCACTGTTCCTAGCCGTCATTGAAAATAAGAATTTATTCTTAACTGACTTGCCTAGTTAAATAAAGGATAAAATAATGAATAAAAAATGACTCAATATCTACTCAGGGAGACAACGCACACAGCAAAGGATCTGGAAAGGGTAACAGAAAACACACCTCTAAAAGGACATCACCTGAGAGGTCATTATGGTCTCTAGGGTGTCACTGCTGTCCTCTGGTGCCAGGTAGAACCATGACAGGTCTCTGGTGACAGGGTAGAATCATGACGGTCTCTGCTGCCCCTCTAGTGACAGGTAGGAACCATGACAGAGGTCTCTGGTGACAGGTGGAACCATGACAGGTCTCTGCTGCCCTCTAGTGACAGGTAGAACCATGACAGGTCTCTGCTGTCCTCTAGTGACAGGTAGAACCATGACAGGTCTCTGGTGAACGGTAGAACCACAACAGGTCTCTGCTGCCCTCTAGTAACAGGTAGAACCATGGCAGGTCTCTAGTGACAGGTAGAACCATGACAGGTCTCTAGTGACAGGTAGAACCATGACAGGTCTCTGCTGCCCTCTAGTGACAGGTAGAACCATGACAGGTCTCTGGTGACAGGTAGAACCATGACAGGTCTCTAGTGACAAGAGTAGAACCATGACAGGTCTCTGCTGCCTCTGGTGACAGGTAAAGACATGACAGGTCTCTGGTGACAGGTGGAACCATGACAGGTCTCTGCTGTCCTCTAGTGACAGGTAGAACCATGACAGGTCTCTGGTGACAGGTAGAACCATGACAGGTCTCTGATGAAAGGTAGAAACACAACAGGTCTCTGCTGCCCTCTAGTGACAGGTAGAACCATGACAGGTCTCTAGTGACAGGTAGAACCATAACAGGTCTCTAGTGACAGGTAGAACCATAACAGGTCTTTGGTGACAGGTGGAACCATGACAGGTCTCTGCTGCCCTCTAGTGACGGGTAGAACCATGACAGGTCTCTGCTGCCTTCTAGTGACAGGTAGAACCATGACAGGTCTCTGGTGACAGGTAGAACCATGACAGGTCTCTGGTGAAAGGTAGAACCACAACAGGTCTCTGCTGCCTTCTAGTGACAGGTAGAACCATGGCAGGTCTCTAGTGACAGGTAGAACCATGACAGGTCTCTAGTGACAGGTAGAACCATGACAGGTCTCTGCTGCCCTCTAGTGACAGGTAGAACCATGACAGGTCTCTGGTGACAGGTAGAACCATGACAGATCTCTAGTGACAGGTAGAACCATGACAGGTCTCTGCTGCCCTCTGGTGACAGGTAGAACCATGACAGGTCTCTGGTGACAGGTGGAACCATGACAGGTCTCTGCTGTCCTCTAGTGACAGGTAGAACCATGACAGGTCTCTGGTGACAGGTAGAACCATGACAGGTCTCTGATGAAAGGTAGAAACACAACAGGTCTCTGCTGCCCTCTAGTGACAGGTAGAACCATGACAGGTCTCTAGTGACAGGTAGAACCATAACAGGTCTCTAGTGACAGGTAGAACCATAACAGGTCTTTGCTGCCCTCTGGTGACAGGTAGAACCATGACAGGTCTCTGGTGACAGGTAGAACCATGACAGGTCTCTGCTGTCCTCTAGTGACAGGTAGAACCATGACAGGTCTCTGGTGACAGGTGGAACCATGACAGGTCTCTGCTGCCCTCTAGTGACGGGTAGAACCATGACAGGTCTCTGCTGCCTTCTAGTGACAGGTAGAACCATGACAGGTCTCTGGTGACAGGTAGAACCATGACAGGTCTCTGGTGAAAGGTAGAACCACAACAGGTCTCTGCTGCCTTCTAGTGACAGGTAGAACCATGGCAGGTCTCTGGTGAACAGGTAGAACCACAACAGGTCTCTGCTGCCTTCTAGTGACAGGTAGAACCATGGCAGGTCTCTAGTGACAGGTAGAACCATAACAGGTCTCAGCTGCCCTCTGGTGACAGGTAGAACCATGACAGGTCTCTGGTGACAGGTAGAACCATGACAGGTATCTGGTGACAGGTAGAACCATGACAGGTATCTGGTGACAGGTAGAACCATGACAGGTCTCTGCTGTCCTCTAGTGACAGGTAGAACCATGACAGGTCTCTGGTGACAGGTGGAACCATGACAGGTCTCTGCTGCCCTCTAGTGACGGGTAGAACCATGACAGGTCTCTGCTGTCCTCTAGTGACAGGTAGAACCATGACAGGTCTCTGGTGAAAGGTAGAACCACAACAGGTCTCTGCTGCCCTCTAGTAACAGGTAGAACCATGACAGGTCTCTGGTGAAAGGTAGAACCATGACAGGTCTCTGGTGACAGGTAGAACCATGACAGGTCTCTGGTGACAGGTAGAACCATGACAGGTCTCTGCTGCCCTCTAGTGACAGGTAGAACCAAGACAGGTCTTTGCTGCCCTCTAGTGACAGGTGGAACCATGACAGGTCTCTGGTGACAGGTAGAACCATGACAGGTCTCTGCTGCCCTCTAGTGACAGGTGGAACCATGACAGGTCTCTGGTGACAGGTAGAACTATTGAGGGATCACTGTCTCTGATTGGCTGTTCTGGAATAATAGCAGATTAACTATTGAGGGATCACTGTCTCTGATTGGCTGTTCTGTAATAATACCAGATTTACTATTGAGGGATGACTGTCTCTGATTGGCTGTTCTGGAATAATAGCAGATTAACTATTGAGGGATCACAGTCTCTGATTGGCTGTTCTGGAATAATACCAGATTAACTATTGAGGGATCACTGTCTCTGATTGGCTGTTCTGGAACAATAGCAGATTAATTATTGTCATCTTCTACTTCATTTAAAATTGAGGCAACAACCAGGCAGTAAATTGTAAGGGGCTTGTTGTTTAGTTAGTTTGAGTATGAACATCAGTCTAGCATGTTAGGTTTTTTTGTGATTATCTGACAGTTTGTTTTAGCAGTCAGCAGACTCTCAGACAGACGGATGGACTAACGGATGAACGGAAGGACAGAGAGACACACAAATACACACAGCTCTTGTGGGTAGTATTAGGCCTAAACTACCTGAGATGCTCTCAGTACATGCACAGCATCTCTCCCCATTAGCCTGTTGGCCTGTTGGCCATGCTACCCTGTACAGCAGACCAGTGAACTCCATTCCAGTGTTGCTAGAGCCATAGTCCACTGCCAGGTTTCCCAGCAGACCAGTGAACTCCATTCCAGTTGTGTTAGAGCCATAGTCCACTGCCAGGTTTCCCAGCAGACCAGTGAACTCCATTCCAGATGTCTTAGAGCCATAGACCACTGCCAGGTTTCCCAGCAGACCAGTGAACTCCATTACAAATATTTATACATTGAGTGTACCAAACATTTGGAACACCTTCCTACTGGTGAGTTGAGTTAAACACCCTTTCACCCTCAGAACAGCCTTAATTCGTCAGAGCACGGTACTCTACAAGGTGTCGAGAGTGTTCCACAGGGCATGGGACTCTACAATGATTCGAAAGGGTTCCACAGGGCATGGGACTCTACAAGGTGTTGAAAGCATTCCACTGGGATGCTGGCCCATGTTGACTCTGCAAGGAGTCGAAAGGGTTCCACAGGGCATGGGACTCTGCAAGGATTCGAAAGGGTTCCACAGGGCATGGGACTCTACAAGGTGTCGAAAGCGTTCCACAGGGCATGGGACTCTACAAGG
>NW_025754872.1:0-8500 GCF_021184085.1 Oncorhynchus gorbuscha
AGCTAGTCTGTCACTACACTGTACTAGGGGTTAGAGCTAGTTCTGTCACTACACTTGTACTAGGTTTAGAGCTAGTTGTCACCACTCTGTACTAGGGGGTTAGAGCTTGTGTTCTGTCACCACTAAAATTAGGTTAGGGCTAGTCTCTATCAGTACACTGTGACAATGAACAGCAATTAGTGTTGAACTGTACTTACAGGAATAATTCTAGTAATATGAACACAGTTTTACAGCATATGTTACCCTGTGTGCTACAGCTCTAAAATTGAAATCAATCTTTCTATAGTGGTGTGGCTCCCCATTCACTTACCAGTGACCACAGACTTAAAGGCACGGTTGTGCCCCACAAACTCACAGTCGTCGCCCTTCTTAATGACACCCCTCTCCAAAGTTCCAGTCACCACCGTACCCCTGCCTGAAAGAGGGATGAATGAATACACGTTTAATAAATGGTGTTGATACCCAGAGAGAGACGTGGTTAGACAACAGCAGACAGATCAGAACAGAGAGAGACGTGGTCAGACAACAGCAGAAAGATCAGAACAGAGACAGAAGTACTGACAGCTGATGGGACAAGTCCATCACACGTGCATCAATCAAATAAACAGTGAAACAGAAAGGTACAAAGGAAACTGATACAGGTGCTTCCAAACAGTTACTGTCACTAAATCACAACGTTAATTGTTTACTCCATGTGTAACTCTGTGTTGTCTGTTCACACTGCTATGCTTTATCTTGGCCAGGTCACAGTTGTAAATGAGAACTTGTTCTCAACTAGCCTACCTGGTTAAATAAAGGTGAAATAAAATAAAAATGTTATAGATACCACTGACTATTCCCACAGAGATGTACAGGAAACAGGCACGTTGTTCCCATCACAAAACACATGCTGCACAGACAGAACAATCATTTCAAAGTTGTTTTGGGGAGCAAGGGGACAGGCTCTGCATGGGGAGCAAGGGGGCAGGCTCTGTATGGGGAGCAAGGGGCAGGCTCTGTATGGGGAGCAAGAGGCAGGCTCTGTATGGGGAGCAAGGGGGCAGGCTCTGTATGGGGAGCAAGGGGCAGGCTCTGTATGGGGAGCAAGGGGGCAGGCTCTGTATGGGGGCAAGGGGCAGGCTCTGTATGGGGAGCAAGAGGGCAGGCTCTGTATGGGGAGCAAGAGGGCAGGCTCTGTATGGGGAGCAAGGGGGCAGGCTCTGTATGGGGAGCAAGGGGGCAGGCTCTGTATGGGGAGCAAGGGGGCAGGCTCTGTATGGGGAGCAAGGGGGCAGGCTCTGTATGGGGAGCAAGGGGGCAGGCTCTGTATGGGGAGCAAGGGGGCAGGCTCTGTATGGGGAGCAAGGGGGCAGGCTCTGTATGGGGAGCAAGGGGGCAGGCTCTGTATGGGGAGCAAGGGGGCAGGCTCTGTATGGGGAGCAAGGGGGCAGGCTCTGTATGCACGGGACAGTGGGATCCCATCGCAGTGTTTTATCTATTGTCATGTTTTCATTAGGAAACACCTATCTGAAGTGCACAGTGGAAGAGCTTGAATTTATCCCTGCAGTACTTCTGAATGATGTCATTTTAATTAACAATGAGTCAGATCAATGACAGAGAGGAGAAGAAACCATGTAGTGGCAACAGCTTTTTAACTAAATGACAAATCTGGGTTTCTTTACAATTTGAGCTAGTTGTCAGTCACCTGGGATGGAGTAGACTCCCTCAATGGGCAGCAGGAAGGGTTTCTCCAGCTCTCTCTTGGGCAGAGGGACATATTCATCCACTACTGCTAGGAGCTTCAGCACTGCGTTCACCCCAGGTCAGGCTGTTTGTTCTGGGAGGTTAGACGAGATGAGACAACAGGTAAGGTTTCACCTAACAGTTAGCCTCAATTACCAGACTGATTACCGCTGCACTGTCTGTCTGGAAGGGACGCCGTTTGGGCCAAGAGGCGTTGCACAAAACAAATTCAAAATTGATTGAATCACCTTCAAACCAATCAGAAGAGAGGCCACAGTGCTGCATTTTTCAGGAGTAAGACAAGCACTTGCCATTTTTCAAGAGAAAGGCATGTCGAACAGCAGGACAAATCGGCTAAATGAGCCAAAAAAGGCAGATAAATATTATCAAAGTGAGAATATGTCTACGTGAGAATAAAATAAATATTGTAGCCCAACATCAGCTAGGGGTATATCTAACGAATTTGCACCTAATATTTTTGCCAAACTGTAGAGATGAGTGTACTGCATCAGGATCAATACAGAGAAAGTCTTGATACAGTAACCTCAGATAGCCTTCAGTTCTCTAATTTAGATGAGATGCTTTCACACAGAACAGAGCAGCTCTGATAGGCAGCAGAGTTTATTTAGCAGAGTTCAGACTGTCATGTAAAGCTTTATATTTAGCCATCACCTTGTAAGTATGACGTTACATGCGTCGTCTACTGTCTGTCTACTGTCTGTCCACTGTCTGTCCACTGTCTGTCTACTGTCTGTCAGCAACGGTGCTACGTGTCCGTCATCAACTAAACCAATCCCATAGTTCAGAGGATGCTGATTGGTCTGTCAGCAACGGTGCTACGTGTCCGTCATCAACTAAACCAATCCCATAGTTCAGAGGATGCTGATTGGTCTGTCAGCAACGGTGCTACGTGTCCTGTCATCAACTAAACCAATCCCATAGTTCAGAGGATGCTGATTGGTCTGAAGCAATGGTGATAGAAAAGACGGGGCTCATGCTGTCACAGCCCTGCCAGACTGATACCCCTGCAGTGTTTAATGTAAGCTGGTGTTTAATGTAAGCTGGTGTTTAATGTAAGCTGGTGTTTAATGTAAGCTCCTGTTTAATGTAAGCTGGTGTTTAATGTAAGCTAGTGTTTAATGTAAGCTGGTGTTTAATGTAAGCTCCTGTTTAATGTAAGCTGGTGTTTAATGTAAGCTGGTGTTTAATGTAAGCTGGTGTTTAATGTAAGCTGGTGTTTAATGTAAGCTGGTGTTTAATGTAAGCTGGTGTTTAATGTAAACTGGTGTTTAATGTAAGCTGGTGTTTAATGTAAGCTTCTGTTTAATGTAAGCTCGTGGGGTCAGGAGGATTTGTGAGGCTACATAAAAGGACCACATTGAAATAAGTCAGTTGACTTTGTGTTTATAAACATCAACTATGTTGCATGTATGTATTATTGTACGAACGTGGCTGAAGCAACAGTATGTATTTTAAAACGGTCAAATAAAATACAATGGATCAACCTTCCTCGCGAGCTGATAGCCTATCTGAAGTCGTGAGGTTATTCTGTCACCACCACAACCCTACGTCGTACCAGGCACTCACCTCCAGGGCACAGAGGGCCGAGCCGATGACGACGGGCGTGTTCTCACCGTCGTAGCCAAACTCTGTGAGCAGCTCTCTGATCTCCAGCTCAACCAGCTCCAGCATCTCCTTGTCCTCCACCGCATCCGCCTTGTTCACAAACACCACCACGTGCTCCACGCCGATCTGCCGGGCCAGCAGGAGGTGCTCCCTGGTCTGGGGCATCTGTCCGTCCGTGGCCGCCACCACCAGGATGCAGCCGTCCAGCTGAGCCGTGCCTGTGATCATGTTCTACAGGAGAAAGGTCAACATGTCACCTCGTGTGACAATCTAACTGTCATTCTCTATTTCTTTACCTTTCATACTGAATACTGCATTGTTGAGGAAGAGCCTGCTAGTCACCATCTCTCTGTTCTGTTTATACCTGCTGTGACAAATCAACGTGAACTTGAGACAATGCCCCGAGCCTCAAACCCCCATTTAAATTCTGGTCCGTAATCACAAAGTGTCTCAGTAGAGTAGAGATGTAGGATCGGTTTTGCCTTTTAAATGACAGACCTGCCACAGATAATGGTTTTACATGTGTTTGTCCTATAGCAGCCACTGTTATCCAGAGCAACTTATAGGAGCAATTATGGTCAAGTGCCTTGCTCAAGGGCACATAGACAGATGTATTACCTAGTCAGCTCAGGGATTTGAACCAGCTTACTTTTGGCTACTGGCCCAACGTTCTTAACCCGTAGGCTACCTGCCACCCCACGCGATACCCACACTGCTCAAATCATAGGCAAATACACATTTGAGTTTCTTTACCTAATAATGATGTTGGCAGAAGACTCAGCAGGAATGGTATGCTACATACTGTTAAAGGTACTTGGTCATTGGCTGCTCTTCATTAGGTTTTTAGTTTTACCAGGCAAGTCAGCTTGCCAGGTAAGAACAAATTCTTATTTTCAACGACGGCCTAGGAACAGTGGGTTAACTGCCTTGTTCAGGGGCAGAACAATAGATTTTTACCTTGTCAGCTCGGGAATTCTATCTTGCAACCTTTTGGTTACTAGTCCAACGCTCTAACCAGTAGGCTACCTGCCGCCCTAGTTAACTAGAAATACGTTTAAATGTGGAATCAGGGCTCTTCCTAGGATTTTCTGACAAAGTGGTGCTGATGTTGGCCGAAGGTTGGGTAGGGGAGGTCCGGAGTGGTTTAGACAACTTCCCCCTCAGGAAGTTGGAGCATTTAGCAATTTTGAAAAACCTGTAACTGCCATTTCCTGAAACCTAGAGTCTTAAATTATATCAAACAATGTAGCCAACACAGAAGTCTTGTCTGAGCCTAAATAAAACTGAAGTGGTCTCAATGAAGCTATCAGCATTATTCTAGGTTCAATTTAGGGGTAATGATTATTCTAATTAATAGTTGTCTTTATGTGGATAGTCTAGTGAAAATATAAACTGTCTTGATTTTGTTTGGGGAGAAAATTCAGAATAATTAAATAACTGGATGCAATGTGGCAGCCCAGCTGACTGTATAGGTCCAGCTGACTGTAGCGGTCCCTGCCGACTGTAGCGGTCCCAGCTGACTGTAATAGTCCTGCTGACTGTAGTAGTCCTGCTGACGTTCCAGATCTCCTCCCCTGACCTCTTCCATCCAGTTAGGTCTGACTACCAGGCTGCCATTTATTCAACATGCCTTGTTGTCATCCCTGACCTCATCCATCCAGCGAGGTTTGACTACCAGGCTGCCATTCATTCAACATGCCTTGTTGTCATCCCTGACCTCATCCATCCAGCGAGGTTTGACTACCAGGCTGCCATTTATTCAACATGCCTTGTTGTCATCACTGACCTCATCCATCCAGCGAGGTTTGACTACCAGGCTGCCATTTATTCAACATGCCTTGTTGTCATCCCTGACCTCATCCATCCAGCGAGGTTTGACTACCATGCTGCCATTCATTCAACATGCCTTGTTGTCATCCCTGACCTCATCCATCCAGTGAGGTTTGACTACCAGGCTGCCATTCATTCAACATGCCTTGTTGTCATTGCTGACCTAACTATTATCACATCATTAGCAGCCTACTGTTGACCTCCAGCTATACGTTTCCTTGCTCGTCAATGCGCTCGCACCTACTACGGTGGCGGAGATCAAAGCATCTGTGGGCAAAAAAAAGTGTTCTCACTTCGTTGACTAAACGCTGTAGCTAACTACTTCCTTTGTAATGATGCCTTAGCTAAGGAGCCAACTACCAAATAATAGTGGTTATGTGCTTGACTAACACATCCATTACCCAACCCGTATTCCTCACACATCAGTGGTATCAACAGACGAAGTGGAGAGCTGCCATCCAGCTGGAGAGAGAAAAAAATACTCAAGGGGGCGGGACAGAGCAGAGGGCGAGAGATGTTCTCTCCTCGCCCCGGACCTGATTGGCTCAGCTCCAACATCAAATGGTTGAGTCAAAAACAATAGTGTGTTCTGTATATTTTAGAGCCGTTTTTTTAACCGGAGTAAATTATAGTGAATAAGAAGGAGGAATTGATCCTAGATCAGCACTCCTACTGAGACTCTGTGAAAACGGGCCTCGGGGTTATGGCTAAGCAACATCCCTGTGCCGTATAACTATCCAATCAGATCTTCTCAAACCCACAGAGGGGTTTACCTGACGACTCAAACTGAATTATTCCACTGCTCTATGTTCGCTACATATTTCAGTCTGAGACTACCATCATTGAAGTGGTTTGTAGTGACTTCAAAATGAGGAGTGTTGTACAAAACAAAAGTCGTCAGTGATTGGATCGTCTTTCACCAATCAGAGTATCAAAGCCAATGGCAAAATTTCAAAACACCCCTTTACCCCTGTGTGTTCTGGCTCTGGCCTAACCCATCAGTTTCTGGGACCCATCAGAATGGTTACATTGTGTTTGTGTTCTAGAAATCGTCAGGTAGGTACGCAGATCCAGACTCATTGTGGGGAAGAAAAAAAACTCTAGTCTGTGGACGTAGCGTGGCATTTGGCTGGAGCAAAGAGTTAGATTAGCCAGGCAACAGAGAGGTATGGGTTTAGGGTGGATTTTAGAATGGGAATAACATGTGTGTTCAGGTGCTTGTGTTACCTTGACGTAGTCAGCATGGCCCGGGCAGTCTGTGTGTGCATAGTGTCTGTTGGCTGTGGTGTACTCTACATGGGATGCATTGATGGTGATGCCCCTGGCCTTCTCCTCAGGGGCATTGTCAATGTCCTCATACTTCTTATAGCGGGCGCCTCCAGCCTCAGCCAGCACTAGGAACCACAAAGGCTCAATTAGAAACATACAATAGCATCATATATAGAGAACACACAGCATCTGACAGAACATTGTTATTTTGCCAGCAGATGCTTTGATTGGTCAACAGTCCACAGTAACTCAGTGGGTTTCAAGCACGCTTGTTATCTGCTTAGTTTGAATTCAATAATAGATGTAAAATGAGAAAAATAAAAGGTGACATCAGTTACCTTTGGTGATGGCAGCCGTTAGAGTTGTCTTGCCATGGTCAACATGGCCAATCGTGCCAATGTTCACATGGGGCTTGTCTCTTGCATATGTTTTCTTGGCCTTAACCTCTGCTGCAAAGTTCCGCAGAGTAAATGGCACTGCACACTGAGAGAGAAAAAGGATGAAGAAGAGTGTTTGATGGAAAGCAGGGCCAGAAGACGCATATGGGCAGGAGATCAGTCAAAAAGGCAACTCCAGTTTTTGCCACCCAAAGCATTACTAAAACCAGCAAACATTACTACCCCTAGGACTGTAATTGTATATCCCTGATTGGTTAGCCATAGGATGTGTGAATGAATGCATACTCAAACACCATCTAGGTACTCACCAGTTTATAGGAGCTGTGCAGAAGACCCGGTGAGGAAAGCTGAAGGGCTAGAACGACAACATGTATTTAATAATCAGGTGGAGGACTCCCGAGACCGTCGACTGTGTCAAGAGAAGTCGCTAGCTAAATATCACAAGGTGTACATACATGGCTTAGGGCCATCTAGCTTCGTCCTGCAACATAAGAGATTATGTTGACATTGGGTTTATTATACACAACTAGCTATATTGCGGGACGAAGCTAGGCCATGCATAATGTGTATAGGCTAGTTATCTGTTATAACCTAGGCTACCTCAAAACACATTACTGTTCCCTGTATGTTATTCTTTCAAACTGCAAATGTTTCTGACGCTAGCTACATCGTTAGAAAACTAATTTCGTTTTTAACTGTATCTGACACGTTTCTGATAGGCCTAACGTTTTCACAACGCAAGAGATCGCTTGTTTAACTAATATTATTTAACGTGACCTTGCTCTGCCTGCGGAACGAGTCGAGCGGCTAGCCTGCTACAGCATCCTTGCTCACTAGGGTTCATTCAAACCCCACATACGTTTCGTCGCGATTAAAAATCAAAACATTATAATGGTAAATAAAGATTATTAATAATTGAAACACAGTAAATTACAATATTGGGCGTGTGGTTGTGAATGTGTTGTATAACTTTAACTAACCAGAGAAACATGCACGAAGCCCAACAAGCGCCGCCATCTTGGACTGACAAGCGGATGAAAGTGACGTCATTACATGGTGACCGTTTCTTTTTCTTCTTCGTCTGTGGGTTATATGGCGGACTACAACCCAAAAAGGTGTGTTGCCGCCACCAACTGGATGGGTTGAAACCAAAACAAGGTAAAACAGAAAATCCATACGTGGTAGGGAAACTAATTTAATCCACCCAAATAAAAATAGTACATTGACAAAACAAAACTCCCACTTCTTCCTTCTTTCAATTCTCCATATCTCCTTTCTCAGGCTCTAGGGCCTGAGAGGGTGGTACGGCTTGTGACAATATTCCATTTAACTCATTTGATAAGAAATGTTTCAGCCCCAGGAACCGCTCTGCTGCATCCACAATGATTTATATCTTCCTGGACCTTCTCTCCACCTCGGCAGTGCCATTAATTACCATAGCTAAAAAGGCCACAAAGTCCACCATCTTAAGTCCAGTGCTTCTCTCCTGTTACTGGGCAAGTGGGCATGAAGGTAACACATACCCATCCTTCAGTACGTGAAGTAACGAACCTGACTTACAAAACTCAGTGTTGGACGACTGACCTTACCTTCATTATCCTAGTTACACTTTGGAGTACATTTTACAGTAGAATTACTTAACTTCAAAGGAAGCC
>NW_025754874.1:2500-8496 GCF_021184085.1 Oncorhynchus gorbuscha
ATCCAGGTACTCTGTCCCCCGCTGGTAAATTAGAGTTGGGAGCTCACAGCCTCTCCCAGTGTAAGATTAATACAGGCCTTTATTTTTAGTCCAAGCAGAGAGCCCAATGTCCTTTCAGTCGTCCTCCTGCAGCTCTGCTCCTCCTTACTGCTTCCTTTGACCACCTACTTCTCTCCCTTTGTCAAGGAGAAATTATTATTCTTTCTTTCTCCATCTTTATCTCTCTCTCTCTCTCTCTCTCTCTCTCTCTCTCTCTCTCTCTCTCTCTCTCTCTCTCTCTCTCTCTCTCTCTCTCTCTCTCTCTCTCTCTCTCTCTCTCTCTCTCTCTCTCTCTCTCTCTCTCTCTCTCTCTCTCTCTCTCTCTCTCTCTCTCTCTCTCTCTCTCTCTCTCTCTCTCTCTCTCTCTCTCTCTCTCTCTCTCTCTCTCTCTCTCTCTCTCTCTCTCTCTCTCTCTCTCTCTCTCTAGCACTTACCCTCTCACTCTCTCTCTCTCTCTCTCTCTCTCTCTCTCTCTCTCTCTCTCTCTCTCTCTCTCTCTCTCTCTCTCTCTCTCTCTCTCTCTCTCTCTCTCTCTCTCTTTCTCTCTCTCTCTTTCTCTACCTCTCTCTCTCTCCGCACTTCCCCTCTCTCTCTCTCTCTCTCTCTCTCTCTCTCTCTCTCTCTCTCTCTCTCTCTCTCTCTCTCTCTCTCTAGCACTTACCCTCCCTCTCTCTCTCCCTACCCTCTCTCTCTCTCTCTCTCGCTCTCTCTCTCTCTCTCTCTCTCTCTCTCTCTCTCTCTCTCTCTCTCTCTCTCTCTCTCTCTCTCTCTCTCTCTCTCTCTCTCTCTCTCTCTCTCTCTCTCTCTCTAGCCTTACCCTCTCTCTCTCTCTCTCTCCTTACCCTCTCTCTCTCTCTCTCTCTCTCGCACTCTCTCTCTCTCTCTCTCTCTCTCTCTCTAGCACTTACTCTCTCTCTCTCTCTCTCTCTCTCTCTCTCTCTCTCTCTCTCTCTCTAGCACTTACCCTCTCTCTCTCTCTCTCTCTCTCTCTCTCTCTATGGATCTCCCCCTCACACTCTCTATCACTCTGTTTGAAATGTGTCAACCCATTGACTGATTGGTTCATTTCTCTCAGAGTGAGTGTGGTCAGATTGCAGCCCAGTCAGTGTGGTTCCATGATTGCTCCTCACCAGGAGATTTTACCTGGTGATACCAATTGACTGTCTGATCGGAGCTACAGTTGAAGTCGGAAGTTTACATACACCTCAGCCAAATACATTTAAACTCTTTTTATTTATTTATTTATTTACAATTCCTGACATTTAATCCTAGTAAAATCATTCCCTGTCTTAGGTCCGTTAGGGTCACCACTTTATTATAAGAATGTGAAATGTCAGAATAATAGTAGAGAGAATGATTTATTTCAGCCTTTATTTCTTTCATCACATTCCCAGTGGGTCAGAAGTTTACATACATTCAATTAGTATTTGGTAGCATTGCCTTTAAATTTTTCACTTGGGTCAAACGTTTCGGGCAGCCTCCCACAAGCTTCCGTAATACGTTTGTCATGCAGGTGAAAGAGGACCCAAACGCGACTTAACAGAAACAGAGTTTATTAAAGTCCAAAACGGAATAACAGAAATCCTCTAGATTTGTAGAAGGGAAAACAACTGGAGAAGCGGCCACAGACTGCAGGTCGCTTCGGTAGGCGCAGGCCGTAGTCGACTGAGACACCTGCTCACACGCAGCGTCTGATGAAGGCACAAAACACGACAGGACAGGTGATACAATCACGGCAAAAACACGACAGGACAGGGCGAAACGCAATCACAGCATGGTGAATACAAAACAAGGAACCGACGGCACAGGAACGGAACACAAAGGAATAAATAGGGGAGTCTAATCAGGGGAAAGGATCGGGAACAGGTGGGAAGACTGTTAAATGATGATTAGGGGAATAGGAACAGCTGGGAGCAGGAACGGAACGATAGAGAGAAGAGAGAGCAAGAGAGTGAGAGAGGAGGGGAGAGAGAGGGCTAGAAGGAGGGAAAGAACCAAATAAGACCAGCAGAGGGAAAACGAATAGAATGGGAAGCACAGGACAAGACAAGATAATAAAATGACAAACATGACAGTACTTCCTACCACCGAGCGCTCCTGGCGCTCCCGAGAGGAACACTGGCGGCAACGGGAGGAAATCATAGATCAAACGGTCCAGCACGTCCCGAGAAAGAACCCAACTCCTCTCTCAGGACCGTAACGAAAAACGATAAAAAGGGAAACTAGGGTACTACTCTAAAAAAAAAATGAGAACTAGGGACAGACTGAGACACAGCAAGGGCAGGGACAAGAACAGGAGAGATGCGATGGCAGGGAACAGACTGGAGACCCAGCAAGACCAGGAGCAGAAGCAGAAAAAATTACCAGACTTCTTCTGCGCGCAGTCTGAACACGCAGCCACGAAACGGCGCGTGTCACGCTCCTGAGTCGGCCACCAAAAGCGCTGGCGAATAGACGAAGAGTGCCTCGAACACCGGGATGACCAGCTAACTTGGCAGAGTGAGCCCACTGAAGAACAGCCAGACGAGTGGAAACAGGAACGAAAAGGAGGTTACTAGGACAAGCGTCGCGGCGACGCAGTGTGCGTGAGTGCTTGCTTAACCTGTCTTTCAATTCCCAGACTGTCAACCCGACAACACGCCCATAAGGAAGAATCCCCTCGGGATCAGTAGAAGCCACAGAAGAACTAAACAGACGGGATAAGGCATCAGGCTTGGTGTTCTTGCTACCCGGACGGTAAGAAATCACAAACTCGAAACGAGCGAAAACAACGCCCAACGAGCTTGACGGGCATTAAGTCGCTTGGCAGAACGGATGTACTCAAGGTTCTTATGGTCTGTCCAAACGACAAAAGGAACGGTCGCCCTCCAACCACTGTCGCCATTCGCCTAGGGCTAAGCGGATGGCGAGCAGTTCACGGTTACCCACATCATAGTTGCGCTCAGATGGCGACAGGCGATGAGAAAAATAAGCGCACGGATGAACCTTATCGTCAGACTGAAGCGCTGGGATAGAATGGCTCCCACGCCTACCTCTGAAGGCCAACCTCGACAATGAATTGTCTAGTGACGCCAGGAGTAACGAGGATAGGAGCGGACGAAAACGTTCTTTTAGAAGATCAAAAGCTCCCTGGGCGGAACCGACCACTTAAAACACGTCTTGACAGAAGTAAGAGCTGTGAGAGGGGCAGCAACTTGACCGAAATTACGAATGAAACGCCGATAGAAATTAGCGAAACCTAAAAAAGCGCTGCAACTCGACACGTGACCTTGGAACGGGCCAATCACTGACAGCTTGGACCTTAGCGGAATCCATCTGAATGCCTTCAGCGGAAATAACGGAACCGAGAAAAGTAACGGAGGAGACATGAAAAGAGCACTTCAGCCTTTACGTAGAGACAATTCTCTAAAAGGCGCTGTAGAACACGTCGAACGTGCTGAACATGAATCTCGAGGACGGAGAAAAATCAGGATATCGTCAAGATAGACAAAAACAAAAATGTTCAGCATGTCTCTCAGAACATCATTAACTAATGCCTGAAAACAGCTGGCGCATTGGCGAGACCGAACGGCAGAACCCGGGTACTCAAAATGCCCTAACGGAGTGTTAAACGCCGTTTCCACTCGTCCCCTCTCTGATGCGCACGAGATGGTAAGCGTTACGAAGGTCCAACTTAGTAAAGCACCTGGCTCCCTGCAGAATCTCGAAGGCTGATGACATAAGGGGAAGCGGATAACGATTCTTAACCGTTATGTCATTCAGCCTCGATAATCCACGCAGGGGCGCAGAGTACCGTCCTTCTTCTTAACAAAAAGAACCCCGCCCCGGCCGGAGAAGAAGAAGGCACTATGGTACCGGCGCCAAGAGACACAGACAAATAATCCTCGAGAGCCTTACGTTCGGGGAGCCGACAGAGAGTATAGTCTACCTCGAGGAGGCGTGGTCCCTGGAAGGAGATCAATACTACAATCATACGACCGGTGAGGAGGAAGGGAGTTGGCTCGGGACCGACTGAAGACCGTGCGCAGATCATGATATTCCTCCGGCACTCCTGTCAAATCGCCAGGTTCCTCCTGAGAAGTAGGGAGAGAAGAAACGGAGGGATGGCAGACATTAAACACTTCACATGACAAGAAACGTTCCAGGATAGGATAGAATTACTAGACCAATTAATAGAAGGATTATGACATACTAGCCAGGGATGACCCAAAACAACAGGTGTAAACGGTGAACGGAAAATCAAAAAGAAATAGTCTCACTGTGGTTACCAGATACTGTGAGAGTTAAAGGTAGTGTCTCAAATTTGATACTGGGAAGATGACTACCATCTAAGGCAAAACATGGGCGTAGGCTTGTCTAACGGTCTGAAAGGAATGTTATGTTTCCGAACCCATGCTTCGTCCATGAAACAACCCTCAGCCCCAGAGTCAATCAAGGCACTGCATGTAGCACCCGAACCGGTCCAGCGTAGATGGACCGACATAGTAGTACAAGATCTAGATGAAGGGACCTGAGTAGTAGCGCTCACCAGTAGCCTCCGCTTACTGATGGGCTCTGGCCTCTTACTGGACATGAATTAACAAAATGTCCAGCAACTCCGCAATAGAGGCACAGGCGGTTGGTGATCCTCCGTTCTCTCCTTAGTCGAGATGCGAATCCCTCCCAGCTGCATGGGCTCAGTCTCAAAGCCAGAGGAGGGAGATGGTTGCGATGCGGAGCAGGGAAACACCGTTGATGCGAGCTCTCTTCCACGAGCCCGGTGACGAAGATCTACCCGGCCGTTCTATGCGGATGGCGAGAGCAATCAAAGAGTCCACATCTGAAGGAACCTCCCGGGAGAGAATCTCATCCTTAACCACTGCGTGGAGTCCCTCCAGAAAACGAGCGAGTAGCGCCGGCTCGTTCCACTCACTAGAGGCAGCAAGAGTGCGAAACTCAATGGAATAACTGCTATGGACCGTTCACCTTGGCATAAGGAAGCCAGGGCCCTAGAAGCCTCCCCACCAAAAACTGAACGGTCAAAAACCCGAATCATCTCCTCTTTAAAGTTCTGGAATTTGTTAGAGCAATCAGCCCTTGCCTCCCAGATAGCTGTGCCCCATTCTCGAGCCCGGCCAGTAAGGAGTGAAATGACGTAAGCAACTCGAGCTCTCTCTAGAGTATGTGTTGGGTTGGAGAGAGAACACAATCTCACACTGCGTGAGAAAGGAGCGGCACTCAGTGGGCTGCCCGGAGTAGCAAGGTGGGTTATTAACCCTAGGTTCTGGAGGCTCGGCAGGCCAGGAAGTAACAGGTGGCACGAGACGAGACTCTGGAACTGTCCAGAGAGGTCGGAAACCTGAGCGGCCAGGTTCTCCACGGCATGGCGAGCAGCAGACAATTCCTGCTCGTGTCTGCCGAGCATGGCTCCTTGATCTTGACGGCAGTGTAAACAGCGTCTGAAGTCGCTGGGTCCATTCCTTGGTCGGTTCCTTCTGTCATGCAGGTGAAAGAGGACCCAAACGCGACTTAACAGAAACAGAGTTTATTAATGTCCAAAACGGAATAACAGAAATCCTCTAGATTTGTAGAGGGAAAACAACTGGAGAAGCGGCCACAGACTGCAGGTCGCTTCGGTAGGCGCAGGCCGAGGTCGACTGAGACACCTGCTCACACGCAGCGTCTGAAGAAGGCACAAAACACGCACAGGACAGGGTGATACACAATCACGGCAAAAACACGACAGGACAGGGCGAAACGCAATCACAGCATGGTGAATACAAACAAGGAACCGACGGCACAGGAACGGAACACAAAGGAATAAATAGGGACTCTAACAGGGGGAAAGGATCGGAACAGGTGTGGGAAGACTAAATGATGATTAGGGGAATAGGAACAGCTAAGCAGAACGAACGATAGAGAGAAGAGAGAGCGAGAGAGTGAGAGAGGGAGGGGGAGAGAGAGGGCTAGAAGGAGGG
>NW_025754875.1:5000-8495 GCF_021184085.1 Oncorhynchus gorbuscha
AGCCTGGGCTTACCTGAGAGGAATTAGGGAGACAGAGAGTACAGAGGCAGTGCTGAGGCAGAGGGGCTCGTAGTGGAGGACAACTGGCCTACTCTGACCTTTGTGTGGTGATCTATCTGGCACCCAGAGCTGCTGAAACTGGGGCTCGTAGTGGAGGACAACTGGCTACTCTGACCTTTGCGTGGTGATCTATCTGGCACCCAGAGCTGCTGAGGCAGGGCTCGTAGTGGAGGACAACTGGCTACTACTCTGACCTTTGTGTGGTGATCTATCTGGCACCCAAACTGCTGAGGCACAGGAGCTCGTAGTGGAGGACAGCTGGCTACTACTCTGACCTTTGCGTGGTGATCTATCTGGCACCCAGAGCTGCTGGGGCAGAGGACTCGTAGTGGAGGACAACTGGCTACTACTCTGACCTTTGTGTGGTGATCTATCTGGCACTGGGAGCTGCTGAGGCATCACCCTGGTGGGCGTTACGCAGACTGGAAGAGGAGAGGTCCAGTAGCTGTAAGACTCAGGCTGGTTCCCAGACGTGTCCTCCTACAAGATCCTCAGCAGACTCCATCAATATCATCTTGCATCCTCTATCTATCTCCCTCCCCTCAAGCCATGAACTGAGCCTCTCCATCTTCAGAGGATGCAGCTTTCAAAGCCTTGGCCTCTATTGGTCGACCTGTCATGATATATTACTTGTTTGTTTGTTTGTTTTGCTCTTGAAGCTCTTAGAGAGTCTATGAAAAGCACTAAAGAAATGTAATAAAGTATAATAAATATACATAATAATGATTTAATTAAGTTCCATGGTTGCTATGGCACCGTGAGGTTGCCTAGGCAGAGAGCTCCTGTACATTTTGTAATTATTTAATCATTTTTCAGTGTTTTTTAAAACTTATTGCCAAATGTGTCTAGATTAAGTCTGGATTGCATCTATTTGTTTCCTGCCTGTGAATTCATGGTAAATCATCTTTCCAAAGATAGCTAGCTAGCAATGCTACCAGGTTAGCCAGATAGTGTATTTTGATTTGAATAGACCAGCCTATGTTCTGTTGTTTCAACAGCTTCCTGACCCAATGAGAACTACAAGACGAGCAGGTAGGGACCATTTCATTGCTCAGGTTTCCTATGAAGTTATGAGCAGGCTGTCATCATTATCATGACTGAGTGAGAAGTCAAAAACGAACTTCATCTCATTCTACCAGACCAGAGAGTCAACGGCGGGGTGGCGAGGCGCTGGTGAGGCGCCTTCAATGAAGAGTGAACTGTGCTGCCTGCCAATGGAGGACCTACTCATCTCCCCCTGTTGACCTCCTCCCTCTGCTCAAGCCATGTGGTTCCATATGTTGTAGGCTTGAAACACACAACTTTCAACTCTGGCCGAAAATCATATTCCAGACCTTCTCTATCAAATATTATAATTTTTTCATTCTTGTTTGTTTTGCTTTTTCAAGAACTTTGGAATAAAGTTGATTAAATTATTATAGTTATTATTATATTTATGTCCTTTTGCAAATAATCTGTTATTGTGACATCACAATGGAGAGGTGTATGTATTTCTCTCTGAACTAATCGTTATTGTGATGTCACAATCACAATGAGATGTCAGAACGCTCCATGGCATTGTGACATCATAATTACATTTACATTTAAGTCATTTAGCAGACGCTCTTATCCAGAGCGACTTACAAATTGGTGCATTCACCTTATGACATCCAGTGGAACAGCCACTTTACAATAGTAACACACACGCACACACGCACACACGCACACACACACACGCACGCGCGCACACACGCACACACGCACACACGCACACACGCACACCATTGACTGTATATGTGAATGAACAGAGCCATCGATCACGTCATTCATATATAAGTAGGGATAAAGTGACTAGGCCACATAATGGCTGGGATGCTGATGATGATGATGATGGTCTCCTCTGTGATGTGGGGTCAGGAAACGGATGTGTTCTAACCTGCCCTCTGTCCACTTCATGTCCTTTGCCTTCCTCTCTTTTTCTGTTCCTGTGTGTTGGACCTCCAGGGAGTGAGAAAAGGATGTAATGCACACACACTCCCGGGCCACCAGGTCAGCTCCAACCGATTGGATCATAGAGAGAGAGAGAGTGTGTATGTGTGCAAGGTCTACGCAACCATAAATGATGCCCTTTTGGAAAATGGTTCAAATCTGTAAAAAAATAAATATATAATAATAACTTGGGGATATTATTCCCACTGTGATGATTAAAACCTATTCAAACCAAAAACCGTGGAGAGATGGCAGCATTCATGCAAAACTAAAAGCGTGAACCACTGCATTTAACCACTGCAAGGTGACTGGGAACATGGAGGACTACAAACAGTCCAGCTATGCCCTCCGTAAGGTAATCACACAGTTCAGCTATGCCCTCCGTAAGGTAATCACACAGTCCAGCTATGCCCTCCGTAAGGTAATCACACAGTCCAGCTATGCCCTCCGTAAGGTAATCACACAGTCCAGCTATGCCCTCCGTAAGGTAATCACACAGTCCAGCTATGCCCTCCGTAAGGTAATCACACAGTCCAGCTATGCCCTCCGTAAGGTAATCACACAGTCCAGCTATGCCCTCCGTAAGGTAATCACACAGTCCAGCTATGCCCTCCGTAAGGTAATCACACAGTCCAGCTATGCCCTCCGTAAGGTAATCACACAGTCCAGCTATGCCCTCCGTAAGGTAATCACACAGTCCAGCTATGCCCTCCGTAAGGTAATCACACAGTCCAGCTATGCCCTCCGTAAGGCAATCACACAGTCCACCTATGCCCTCCGTAAGGTAATCACACAGTCCAGCTATGCCCTCCGTAAGGTAATCACACAGTCCAGCTATGCCCTCCGTAAGGTAATCACACAGTCCAGCTATGCCCTCCGTAAGGTAATCACACAGTCCAGCTATGCCCTCCGTAAGGTAATCACACAGTCCAGCTATGCCCTCCGTAAGGCAATCACGCAGTCCACCTATGCCCTCCGTAAGGTAATCACACAGTCCAGCTATGCCCTCCGTAAGGTAATCACGCAGTCCAGATATGCCCTCCGTAAGGTAATCACACAGTCCAGCTATGCCCTCCGTAAGGTAATCAGACAGTCCAGCTATGCCCTCCGTAAGGCAATCACACAGTCCACCTATGCCCTCCGTAAGGTAATCACACAGTCCAGCTATGCCCTCCGTAACGTAATCACACAGTCCAGCTATGCCCTCCGTAAGGTAATCACACAGTCCAACTATGCCCTCCGTAAGGTAATCACACAGTCCAGCTATGCCCTCCGTAAGGTAATCAGACAGTCCAGCTATGCCCTCCGTAAGGCAATCACACAGTCCAGCTATGCCCTCCGTAAGGTAATCACACAGTCCAGCTATGCCCTCCGTAAGGTAATCACACAGTCCAGCTATGCCCTCCGTAAGGTAATCACACAGTCCAGCTATGCCCTCCGTAAGGTAATCACACAGTCCAGCTATGC
>NW_025754876.1:0-8494 GCF_021184085.1 Oncorhynchus gorbuscha
CACACACACACACACACACACACACACACACACACACACACACACACACACACACACACACACACACACACACACGTAACAGAATAACTTTACGTCCGTCCCCTCGCCCATACCCGGGCGCGAACCAGGGACCCTCTGCACACATCGACAACAGTCACCCTCGAAGCATCGTTACCCATTTGCTGTGAACTGTGTTTGTTAAAAACATAATTTGTAAAAAAAAAAAAAAATTGCACAAACATTGCATTCCGTTAATTCAAGCTATTCTTGCTGATACATAATGGACCGACCATGCAAAATGTTGGCTTTAGTTATGGCTTCCGCCATAATGGATTACTTTTCAGATCCTATTCCCGATGTCACGGAGTGACTGCAGATTTTAGTGGGTGTATCAACACCGAAAAGTGAGTCAAGGTTCATGTGCATAGAGAAATAGAATGAATAGAATGGGCTTGGAACCTCTAACACTGGACATTTAATAACTGGTAAACTCATGATACAATATTTTCCATGGTAACATAGAATGTTTATTCAAATTATGTTAACTGATGTGGCTCATTCAATGAAATTGAATTTTTGTAAATGTCAGTTGAGCTGAATCAACAAATCACAGCACATGTTGATGGGTACACTTCCTGCTTTTGCGTCTTGCTTTTGCTTCTTGCTGTGCTCCTATGGGTACGATCTCAATAGCCGCCAGTCCCCCCATTATGCCATCATGGACTTAAATGGGGACGCCCATTCTATTCATAAAATGTATCTGGTTATGGAGAAAGTCATCTCTCGCTACAACGATTTCGACTTTCTGTCTCATTTTCAGATGAGCCGACAGAGATGGTCGCCTCGCTTCAGGTCCTTAGGAAACTATGCAGTTGTTTTTTTAATGTATTATTTCTTACATTGTGAGCCAGAAAATCTCAAGTGTTATTATATACAGCCAGGAGGAACTATTGGATATAAAAGTGATGTCAAATTACCAACATTAAGACCAGGAATACGTCTTTCCTAAAGCGGATCCTTCATTCGAACCTTCACCCTGGACATGGGATCTTATCCCAGAGGCTGGCCCAAAACAACACGGTCGCCGCAGAAGAGGCAGACGGAGTGGCCTACTGGTCAGACATAGAAGGTGAGCACACTATCCACCGCTTCCAGAACATATTACTCGCCAATGTCCAATCTCTAGATGATAAGGTGGACGAAATTAGGGCATGAGTTGCCTTCCAGAGAGACATCAGAGATTGTAACATGGCTCACTTGGGATATGTTGTCAGAGTCGCATTCTGGATCATTGCTACTCTAACTTCCGTGATACATACAAAGCCCTCCCCGCCCTGCCTTCGGCATATCTGACTGTGCTCAGGTCTATCCAAAGCTGGTCTGACCAATCGGATTCCACGCTTCAAGATTGCTTCGATCATAATATAATAATAATAATATATGCCATTTAGCAGACGCTTTTATCCAAAGCGACTTACAGTCATGTGTGCATACATTCTACGTATGGGTGGTCCCGGGGATCGAACCCACTACCCTGGCGTTACAAGCGCCATGCTCTACCAACTGAGCTACAGAAGGACCACATGTGGGCTGGAATATTTTTACGGATAGCCTCAGACAACAACATTGATGTAGACGCTGACTGGGAGAGCGAGTTTATTAGCAAGTGCATCAGAGATGTCGAATCCACCGTGACAATTAAAATCTTTCCTAACCAGAAACCGTGGATTGAAGGCAGCATTCATGCAAGACTGAAAGCGCTAACCATCGCTTTTAATCAAGGCAAGGAGACTGGAACCATGACCGAATACAAACAGTGCAGCTATCCCCTCCGCAAGGCAATCAAACAAGCAAAGAGTCAGTATAGAGACAAAATAGAGTCGCAATTCTACGGCTCAAACACGAGATGTATGTGGCAGGGTCTGCAGTCAATCACAGATTACAAAAAGAAAACAAGCCCCGTCACAGACATCAACATCTTGATACCACACACCCTAATTGGGACCCAGTGTTGAGGATCAGCAGGGTGAAGATGTTGTTTCCTACCTTCACCACCTGGGGGAGACCCTGGGTCTCGACCCCGGCCTGTGCAACTGGGTCCTGGACTTTCTGACGGGCCAACCCCAGGTAGTGAAGGTAGGAAACAACATCTCCACCCTGCTGATCATCAACACTGGCGCCCCACAAGGGTGTGTTCTCAGCCCTCTCCTGTACTCCTTGTTCACCCATGACTGTGTGGCCATGCACGGTTCCAACTCAATCATCAAGTTTGGAGGTGACACTACAGTGATAGGCTTGATTACCAACAACAACGAGATGGTCTACAGGGAGGAGGTGAGGGCCCCCTGAGTGTGGTGTCAGATGATCGTGGACTTCAGGAAACAGCAGAGGGAGCACCCCCCATCCACATCGATGGGGCAGTAACGGAGAAGGTGGGACGTTTTAAGTTCCTCAACATATACATCACGGACAAACTGAAATTGTCCACCCACACAGACAGCGTGGTGAAGAAGGCACAATTAGCGACCTCTTCAACCTCAGGAGGCTGAAGAAATGTGACTTGTCACCTGAAAACAACTTTTACAGATGCACAATCAAGAGCATCCTGTCGGGCTGTATCAACACCTGGTACGGTAACTGTACCGCCCTCAACTGCAAGGCTGTCCAGAGGGTAGTGGGGTCTGCACAACACAACAAACTGTCTGTCCTCCAGGACACCTACAGCACTGATGTCACAGGAAGGCCAAACAGATCATCAAGGACAACAACCACCCGAGCCACCGCTTGTTCACCCCGCTACCATCAAGACAGCGAGGTTTGTACAGGTACATCAAAGCTGGGACTGAGAGACTGAAAAACAGCTTCTATCTCAAGGCCATCAGACTGCTATACAGCAATCATTAACTCAGAGGCTGCTGCCTACATTAAGACCCAATCACTGGCCACTTTAATAAATGGATCACGAGTCAATTTATACAATGCACTCTAAATAATGCCACTTTAATAACGTTTACATATCATACATTACTCATATATCTCATGTATATACTGTATTTTATACCATGTGTTGCTCATCCATATACTTACATGTACATATGCTCATTCACCCCTTTAGATTTGTGTGTATTAGGTAGTTGTTGGGGAATTATTAGATTACTTGTTAGATATTACTGCATTGTCCTCACTAGAAGCACAAGCTTTTTGCTACACTCGTATTAACATCTGCTAACCATATTGTCATGTTTGTCATTTATTATCATGTCTTGTCCCTGTGCTCCCCATTCTATTTGTTTCCCTCTGCTGGTCTTATTAGGTTCTATCCCTCTCTCTCCCCCTCCCTCTCTCACTCTCTCGCTCTCTCTTCTCTCTATCGTTCCGTTCCTGCTCCCAGCTGTTCCTATTCCCCTAATCATCATTTAGTCTTCCCACACCTGTTCCCGATCCTTTCCCCTGATTGGAGTCCCTATTTATTCCTTTGTGTTCCGTTCCTGTCCCGTCGGTTCCTTGTTTAGTATTCACCGTGCTGTGATTGTGTTTCGCCTCCTGTCCTGTCGTGTTTTTGCCTTCATCAGATGCTGCGTGGAGCAGGTGTCTCTGTCAACTACGGCCTGCGCCTACCCGGCGACCTGCAGTCTGTGGCCGCTTCTCCTGTTATTCCCCTCTACAGACTAGAGGATGTCTGTTATTCCCTGTTTGGACTTGAATAAACTCTGTTTCTGTTAAGTCGCTTTGTCCTCTTTCACCTGCATGACAGAAGGAACCGACCAAGGAATGGACCCAGCGACTTCAGACGCCGTTACACTGCCGTCGAGATCCAAGGAGCCATGCTCGGCAGACACGAGCAGGAATTGATTATCTGCTCGCCATGCCGTGGAGAACCTGGCCGCTCAGGTTTCCGACCTCTCTGGACAGTTCCAGAGTCTACGTCTCGTGCCACCTGTTACTTCCTGGCCTGCCGAGCCTCCAGAACCTAGGGTTAATAACCCACCTTGCTACTCCGGGCAGCCCACTGAGTGCCGCTCCTTTCTCACGCAGTGTGAGATTGTGTTCTCTCTCCAACCCAACACATACTCTAGAGAGAGAGCTCGGGTTGCTTACGTCATTTCACTCCTTACTGGCCGGGCTCGAGAATGGGGCACAGCTATCTGGGAGGCAAGGGCTGATTGCTCTAACAAGTTCCAGAACTTTAAAGAGGAGATGATTCGGGTTTTTGACCGTTCAGTTTTTGGTAGGAGGCTTCTAGGGCCCTGGCTTCCTTATGCCAAGGTGAACGGTCCATAACGGATTATTCTATTGAGTTTCGCACTCTTGCTGCCTCTAGTGAGTGGAACGAGCGGCGCTGCTCGCTAAGTTTTCTGGAGGGACTCCACGCAGTGGTTAAGGATGAGATTCTCTCCCGGGAGGTTCCATCAGATGTGGACTCTTGGATTGCTCTACGCCATCCGCATAGAACGACGGGTAGATCTTCGTCACCGGGCTCGTGGAAGAGAGCTCGCATCAACGGTGTTTCCCTGCTCCGCATCGCAACCATCTCCTCCTCTGGCTTTGAGACTGAGCCCATGCAGCTGGGAGGGATTCGCATCTCGACTAAGGAGAGGGAACGGAGGATCACCAACCGCCTGTGCCTCTATTGCGGAGTTGCTGGACATTTTGTTAATTCATGTCCAGTAAGAGGCCAGAGCCCATCAGTAAGCGGAGGGCTACTGGTGAGCGCAACTACTCAGGTCCCTTCATCTAGATCTTGTACTACTATGTTGGTCCATCTACGCTGGACCGGTTCGGGTGCTACATGCAGTGCCTTGATTGACTCTGGGGCTGAGGGTTGTTTCATGGACGAAGCATGGGTTCGGAAACCTAACATTCCTTTCAGACCGTTAGACAAGCCTACGCCCATGTTTGCCTTAGATGGTAGTCATCTTCCCAGTATCAAATTTGAGACACTACCTTTAACTCTCACAGTATCTGGTAACCACAGTGAGACTATTTCTTTGATTTTCCGTTCACCGTTTACACTGTTGTTTTGGGTCATCCCTGGCTAGTATGTCATAATCCTTCTATTAATTGGTCTAGTAATTCTATCCTATCCTGGAACGTTTCTTGTCATGTGAAGTGTTTAATGTCTGCCATCCCTCCCGTTTCTTCTGTCCCTACTTCTCAGGAGGAACCTGGCGATTTGACAGGAGTGCCGGAGGAATATCATGATCTGCGCACGGTCTTCAGTCGGTCCCGAGCCAACTCCTTCCTCCTCACCGGTCGTATGATTGTAGTATTGATCCCCTTCCGGGGACCACTCCTCCGAGGTAGACTATACTCTCTGTCGGCTCCCGAACGTAAGGCTCTCGAGATTATTTGTCTGTGTCTCTGACGCCGTACCATAGTGCCTTCTTCTTCTCCGGCCGGGCGGGGTTCTTTTTGTTAAGAAGAAGGACGGTACTCTGCGCCCCTGCGTGATTATCGAGGGCTGAATGACATAACGGTTAAGAATCGTTATCCGCTTCCCTTATGTCATCAGCCTTCGAGATTCTGCAGGGAGCCAGGTGCTTTACTAAGTTGGACCTTCGAACGCTTACCATCTCGTGCGCATCAGAGAGGGGGACGAGTGGAAAACGGCGTTAACACTCCGTTAGGGCATTTTGAGTACCGGGTTCTGCCGTTCGGTCTCGCCAATGCGCCAGCTGTTTTTCAGGCATTAGTTAATGATGTTCTGAGAGACATGCTGAACATCTTTGTTTTTGTCTATCTTGACGATATCCTGATTTTTTCTCCGTCACTCGAGATTCATGTTCAGCACGTTCGACGTGTTCTACAGCGCCTTTAGAGAATTGTCTCTACGTAAAGGCTGAGAAGTGTCTTTTCATGTCTCCTCCGTTACTTTTCTCGGTTCCGTTATTTCCGCTGAAGGCATTCAGATGGATTCCGCTAAGGTCCAAGCTGTCAGTGATTGGCCCGTTCCAAGGTCACGTGTCGAGTTGCAGCGCTTTAGGTTTCGCTAATTTCTATCGGCGTTTCATTAAATTTCGGTCAAGTTGCTGCCCCTCTCACAGCTCTTACTTCTGTCAAGACGTGTTTTAAGTGGTCCGGTTCCGCCCAGGAGCTTTTGATCTTCTTAAAGAACGTTTTACGTCCGCTCCTATCCTCGTTACTCCTGACGTCACTAGACAATTCATTGTCGAGGTTGACCTTCAGGAGGTGGCGTGGGAGCCATTCTATCCCAGCGCTTTCCAGTCTGACATAAGTTCATCCTTGCGCTTATTTTCTCATCGCCTGTCGCCATCTGGAGCGCAACTATGATGTGGGTAACCAACTGCTCGCCATCCGCTTAGCCCTAGGCTTAATGGCGACAGTGGTTGAGGGGGCGGCTCCGTTCCTTTGTCGTTTGGACAGACCAAGAACCTTGAGTACATCCGTTCTGCCAAACGACTTAATGCCCGCAAGCTCGTTGGGCGTTGTTTTTCGCTCGTTGAAGTTTGTGATTTTCTTACCGTCCGGGTAGCAAGAACACCAAGCCTGATGCCTTATCCCGTCTGTTTAGTTCTTCTGTGGCTTCTACTGATCCCGAGGGGATTCTTCCTTATGGGCGTGTTGTCGGGTTAACAGTCTGGGAATTGAAAGACAGGTTGGGCAAGCACTCACGCACACTGCGCCGCCGCGCTTGTCCTAGTAACCTCCTTTTCGTTCCTGTTTCCACTCGTCTGGCTGTTCTTCAGTGGGCTCACTCTGCCAAGTTAGCTGGTCATCCCGGTGTTCGAGGCACTCTTGCGTCTATTCGCCAGCGCTTTTGGTGGCCGACTCAGGAGCGTGACACGCGCCGTTTCGTGGCTGCTTGTTGGACTGCGCGCAGACTAAGTCGGGTAACTCTCCTCCTGCCGGTCGTCTCAGACCGCCCCCATTCCTTCTCGACCATGGTCTCACATCGCCTTAGACTTCATTACCGGTCTGCCTTTGTCTGCGGGAAGACTGTGATTCTTACGGTTGTCGATAGGTTCTCTAAGGCGGCATTTCATTCTCTCGCTAAACTTCCTTCCGCTAAGGAGACGGCACAAATCATTATTGAGAATGTATTCAGAATTCATGGCCTCCCGTTAGGACGCCGTTTCAGACAGAGGCCCGCAATTCACGTCACAGTTTTGGAGGGAGTTCTGTCGTTTGATTGGTGCGTCCGTCAGTCTCTCTTCCTGGTTTCATCCCCAGTCTAACGGTCAAGCAGAGAGGGCCAATCAGACATTGGTCGCATACTACGCAGCCTTTCTTTCAGAAACCCTGCGTCTTGGGCAGAACAGCTCCCTGGGCAGAATACGCTCACAATTCGCTTCCCCTTCGTCTGCTACCGTGTTATCGTTTCAGAGTAGTCTGCTTTACCAGCCTCCTCTGTTCTCATCCCAGCTTGCCGAGTCCAGCGTTCCTCCGCTCAAGCGTTTGTCCAACGTTGAGCGCACCTGGAGGAGGGTGAGGTCTGCACTTGCCACAGGGCACAGACGGTGAGAGCGCCAATAAACGCAGGATTAAGAGTCCAAGGTATTGTTGCGGCCAGAGAGTGTGCTTTCCACTCGCAACCTTCCTCTTACGACAGCTTCTCGGTTGACTCCGCGGATTCATTGGTCCGTTCCGTGTCTCCCAGGTCGTCAATCCTGTCGCTGTGCGACTATAGCTTCTCAGCGACATCTTCGTCGCGTCCATCCTGTCTTCCATGTCTCCTGTGTTAAGCCCTTTCTTCGCACCCCCGTTCGTCTTCCCTCCCCCTCCCGTCCTTGTCGAGAGCGCACCTATTTACAAGGTACATAAGATCATGGACATGCGTTCTCGGGACGGGGTCACAATACTTAGTGGATTGGGAGGGTTACGGTCCTGAGGAGAGGAGTTGGGTTCCGTCTCGGACGTGCTGGACCGTTCACTCGCCGATGATTTCCTCCGTTGCCGCCAGGGATTCCTTCCTCGAGTGCGCCAGGGCGCTCGGTGAGTGGGGGGTACTGTCATGTTTGTCATTTATTATCATGTCTTGTCCCTGTGCTCCCCATTCTATTCGTTTCCCTCTGCTGGTCTTATTAGGTTTCTATCCCTCTCTCTCCCCTCCCTCTCTCACTCTCTCTCGTCTCTCTTCTCTCTATCGTCTTTCTTCCTGCTCCAGCTGTTCCTATTCCCCTAATCATCATTTAGTCTTCCCACACCTGTTCCCGATCCTTTCCCTGATTGGAGTCCCTATTTATTCCTTTGTGTTCCGTTCCTGTCCCGTCGGTTCCTTGTTTAGTATTCACCGTGCTGTGATTGTGTTTCGCCCTGTCCTGTCGTGTTTTTTGCCTTCATCAGATGCTGCGTGTGAGCAGGTGTCTCTGTCAACTACGGCCTGCGCCTACCCGAAGCGACCTGCAGTCTGTGTCACGCTTCTCCTGTTATTCCCCTCCTACAGACTAGAGGATGTCTGTTATTCCCTGTTTGGACTTGAATAAACTCTGTTTCTGTTAAGTCGCTTTTGGGTCCTCTTTCACCTGCATGACAC
>NW_025754877.1:0-8493 GCF_021184085.1 Oncorhynchus gorbuscha
ATGTTGTTACCTGGTACTCCCTGTGTATAGCCATGTTATTACCTGGTACTCTATATATTGTCATGTTATTACCTGGTACTCCTGTATATAGCATGTTATTACCTGGTACTCCCTGTATATAAGCCATGATTACCTGGTACTCCTGTATATAGCCATGTT
Source organism: Oncorhynchus gorbuscha (assembly GCF_021184085.1). Classification (NCBI taxonomy): domain Eukaryota; kingdom Metazoa; phylum Chordata; class Actinopteri; order Salmoniformes; family Salmonidae; genus Oncorhynchus; species Oncorhynchus gorbuscha. The sequence goes on from NW_025754877.1 coordinate 160, forward strand.
ATTACCTGGTACTTCCTGTATATAGCCATGTTATTACCTGGTACTTCCTGTATATAGCCATGTTATTACCTGGTCTCCTGTATATAGCCATGTTATTACCTGGTACCTCCTGTATATAACCATGTTATTACCTGGTACTTCCTGTATATAGCCATGTTATTACCTGGTACTCCTGTAAATAGCCATGTTATTACCTGGTACTCCTGTATATACCATGTTATTACCTGGTACTCCTGTATATAGCCATGTTATTACCTGGTACTTCCTGTATATAACCATGTTATTACCTGGTACTCCTGTATATAGCCATGTTATTACCTGGTACTCCCTGTATATAGCCATGTTGTACCTGGTACTCCTGTATATAACCATGTTATTACCTGGTACTCCTGTATATATCTAGCCATGTTATTACCTGGTACTCCTGTATATAGCCATGTTATTACCTGGTACTCCTGTATATAGCCATGTTACCTGGTACTCCTGTATATAACCATGTTATTACCTGGTACTCCTGTATATAACCATGTTACCTGGTACTCTCCTGTATATAACCATGTTATTACCTGGTACTCCTGTATATAGCCATGTTATTACCTGGTACTCCTGTATATAGCCATGTTATTACCTGGTACTCCTGTATATACCATGTTATTACCTGGTACTCCTGTATATAACCATGTTATTACCTGGTACTCCTGTATATACCATGTTATTACCTGGTGCTCCTGTATATAACCATGTTATTACCTGGTACTCCTGTATATAACCATGTTATTACCTGGTACTTCCTGTATATAACCATGTTATTACTCCTGTAATATAACCATGTTATTACCTGGTACTCCTGTATATAAGCCATGTTATTACCTGGTACTTCCTGTATATAGCCATGTTATTACCTGGTACTCCTGTATATAACCATGTTATTACCTGGTACTCTCCTGTATATAACCATGTTATTACCTCCCCCTGTATATAGCCATGTTATTACCTGGTGCTCCTGTATATAACCATGTTATTACCTGGTACTCCTGTATATAAGCCATGTTATTACCTGGTACTCCCTGTATATAACCATGTTATTACCCTCCTGTATATAACCATGTTATTACCTGGTGCTCCTGTATATACCATGTTATTACCTGGTACTCCTGTATATAGCCATGTTATTACCTGGTGCTCCCTGTATATAACCATGTTATTACCTGGTACCTCCTGTATATAGCCATGTTTGCCTGGTACTCCTGTATATAGCCATGTTATTACCTGGTACTCCCTGTATATAGCCATGTTATTACCTGGTACTCCTGTATATAACCATGTTATTACCTGGTACTCCTGTATATATAGCCATGTTATTACCTGGTACTCCCTGTATATAACCATGTATTACCTTACTCCTGTATATAACCATGTTATTACCTGGTACTCCTGTATATAACCTCCCTGTATATAACCATGTTATTACCTGGTACTCCTGTATATAGCCATGTTATTACCTGGTACTCCTGTATATAACCATGTTATTACCTGGTACTCCTGTATATAACCATGTTATTACCTGGTGCTCCTGTATATAACCATGTTATTACCTGGTACTTCCTGTATATAGCCATGTTATTACCTGGTACTCCCTGTATATAGCCATGTTGTGCCTGGTACTCCTGTATATAACCATGTTATTACCTGGTACTTCCTGTATATAGCCATGTTATTACCTGGTACTTCCTGTATATAACCATGTTATTACCTGGTACTCCTGTATATATTAGCCATGTTATTACCTGGTACTCCTGTATATAGCCATGTTATTACCTGGTACTCCTGTATATAACCATGTTATTACCTGGTACTCCTGTATATAGCCATGTTATTACCTGGTACTTCCTGTATAACCATGTTATTACCATGTTATTACCTGGTACCTGGTACTCCTGTATATAGCCATGTTATTACCTGGTACTCCTGTATATAACCATGTTATTACCTGGTACTCCTGTATATAACCATGTTATTACCTGGTACTCCTGTATATAACCATGTTATTACCTGGTACTCCTGTATATAACCATGTTATTACCTGGTACTCCTGTATATAACCATGTTATTACCTGGTAACTTCCTGTATATAACCATGTTATTACCTGGTACTTCCTGTATATAACCATGTTATTACCTGGTACTCCTGTATATAACCATGTTATTACCTGGTGCCCCTGTATATAACCATGTTATTACCTGGTACTCCTGTATATAACCATGTTATTACCTGGTACTTCCTGTATATACCATTGTGGTACTTCTGTATGTAACCAGTTTTGGCATTGTATGTAAGCCATTACTTGTTGGTTGCCTGACTCCCCATACGTAGAATATAACCTGTATGTTATTACCTGGTCTCCTGTATATAGTATGTTATTACCTGGTACTTCCTGTATATTGCACCATTTTACTCCTGTATATAGCCATGTTATTACCTGGTACTTCCTGTATATAGCCATGTTATTACCTGGTACTTCCTGTATATAGCCATGTTATTACCTGGTACTTCCTGTATATAGCCATGTTATTACCTGGTACTCCTGTATATACCATGTTATTACCTGGTACTTCCTGTATATAACCATGTTATTACCTGGTACTCCCTGTATATAACCATGTACCTTGTATATAGCACATGTTATTACCTGGCACTCCCTGTATATCTGTTATTACCTGGTACTCCTGTATATACCATGTTATTACCCTCCTGTATATATAGTCATGTTATTACCTGGTGCTTCCTGTATATAGCCATGTTATTACCTGGTATATAGAGATGTTTACCTCTATATAACCATGTTATTACCTGGTACTTCCTGTATATAACCATGTTATTACCTGGTACTTCCTGTATATAACCATGTTATTACCTGGTACTCCTGTATATAACCATGTTATTACCTGGTACTTCCCTTATATTACCATGATTCCTGGTACTCCTGTATATAACCATGTTATTACCTGGTACCTCCTGTATATAGCCATGTTATTACCTGGTACTTCCTGTATATAACCATGTTATTACCTGGTACTTCTGTATATAACCATGTTATTACCTGGTACTCCCTGTATATAACCATGTTATTACCTGGTACTTCCTGTATATATATAGCCATGTTATTACCTGGTACTCCTGTATATAACCATGTTATTACCTGGTACTTCCTGTATATAGCCATGTTATTACCTGGTACTTCCTGTATATAACCATGTTATTACCTGGTACTCCCTGTAAATAACCATGTTATTACCTTACTCCTGTATATAGCCATGTTATTACCTGGTACTCCTGTATATAGCCATGTTATTACCTGGTACTTCCTGTATATAACCATGTTATTACCTGGTACTCCTGTATATAGCCATGTTATTACCTGGTACTCCTGTATATAACCATGTTATTACCTGGTGCTCCTGTATATAGCCATGTTTACCTGGTCTCCTGTATATAACCATGTTATTACCTGGTGCTCCCTGTATATAGCCATGTTATTACCTCCTATTAATGTTACTTCCTGTATATAACCATGTTATTACCTGGTACTCCCTGTATATAGCCATGTTATTACCTGGTACTCCTGTATAACCATGTTATTACCTGGTACTCCTGTATATAGCCATGTTATTACCTCCTGTATATACTCATGTTATTACCTCCTGTATATAGCCATGTTACCTGGTGCTTCCTGTATATAACCATGTTATTACCTGGTACTTCCTGTATATAGCCAATTATTACCTGGTACTTCCTGTATATAGCCATGTTATTACCTGGTACTTCTGTATATAACCATGTTATTACCTGGTACTTCCTGTATATAACCATGTTAATACCTGGTACTTCCTGTATATAGCCATGTTATTACCTGGTGCTCCTGTATATAACCATGTTATTACCTGGTACTCCTGTATATAGCCATGTTATTACCTGGTACTCCTGTATCTAGTCATGTTATTACCTGGTGCTTCTGTATATAGCCATGTTATTACCTGGTACTCCTGTATGTGTCAATATTTATTACCTGGTACTATATAGCCATGTTGTTACCTGGTACTCCTGTATATAGCCATGTTATTACCTGGTACTCCTGTATATAAGCCATGTTATTACCTGGTGCCCTGTATAGCCATGTTGTGCCTGGTACTCCCTGTATATAACCATGTTACTTCCTGGTACTCCTGTATGGCCATGTTATTGCCTGGTGCTTCCTGTATATAAGCCATGTTATTACCTGGTGCTTCCTGTATATAACCATGTTACCTGGTACTTCCTGTATATTGTCATGTTATTACCTGGTGCTTCCTGTATATAACCATGTTATTACCTGGTACTCCTGTATATCATGTTATTACCTGGTACTCCTGTATATAGCCATGTTGTTGCCTGGTGCTTCCCTGTATGTTAGCCATGTTACCTCCTGTATATAGCCATGTTGATACCTGGTCCTGTATATAATAATGTTATTACCTGGTTCTCCCTGTATTTAGCCATGTTATTACCTGGTACTCCCTCTATATAGCCACATTATTCCCTGGTACTTCCTGTATATAGCCAAGTTATTACCTGGTACTCCCTGTATATAGCCATGTTATTAGCTCCTGTATATAGCCATGTTATTACATGGTGCTTCATAATATATAACCATGTTATTACCTGGTGCTTCCTGTATATAGCCATGTTGTACCTGGTACTTCCTAATATATGCATGTTATTACCCTTCCTGTATATATACATGTTATTACCTCCTGTATATAGCCATGTTATTGCACCTGGTGCTTCCTGTATATAGCCATGTTATTACCTGGTACTTCCTGTATATAACCATGTTGTTACCTGGTGCTTCCTGTATATAAGCCGTATTACCTGGTACTCCCTGTATGTAGCCATGTTGTTACCTGGTGCTTCCTGTATATAACCATGTTAATACCTGGTACTTCCTGTATATACATGATGTTATTACCTGGTGCTTCCTGTATATAGCCATGTTATTACCTCCTGTATATAATGTTGTGCCTGGTGCTTCCTTATTACCTGGTACTTCCTGTCATAATATATGCATGTTATTACCTGGTGCTTCCTGTATACTAACATGTTATTACCTGGTACTTCTGTATATAGCCATGTTATTACCTGGTACTCCTGTATATAGCCATGTTATTACCTGGTACTCCTGTATATAGTCATGTTATTACCCTTCCTGTATATAGCCATGTTATTACCTGGTACTCCTATATATAATACATGTTATTACCTCCTGTATATAGCCATGTTACCTGTTGCTCCTGTATATAATACATGTTATTACCTGGTACTCCTGTATGTTGTCCATGTTGTGCCTGGTACTTCCTGTATATAGCCATGTTAAGCCATGTTACCTGAGATTGCTTCCTGTATATAGCCATGTTATTACCTGGTGCTTCCTGTATATAGCCATGTTATTACCTGGTCCTGTATATAGCCATGTTATTACCTGGTACTCCTGTATTTATACATGTTATTGCCTGGTACTCCTGTATATAAACATGTTATTACCTGGTACTCCTGTATATAGCCGTGTTATTACCTGCAAGACTCTATTAATATAGCCATGTTAGTGGCTACCTGGTGCCCCTGTATATAGCCATGTTATTACCTGGTACTCCCTATATAGCCATGTTATTACCTGGTACTCCTGTATATAACCATGTTTATTACCTGGTGCTTCCTGTATATATCCATGTTATTACCTGCTGCTCCTGTATATAACCATGTTATTACCTGGTACTTCCTGTATATAACCATGTTATTACCTCCCTGTATATATGCAATGTTATTACCTGGTATGTATATAACCATGTTATTACCTGGTACTTCCTGTATATAACCATGTTATTACCTACACTCCTGTATATAACCATGTTATTACCTGGTACTCCTGTATATAACCATGTTATTACCTGGTGCTCCCTGTATATAGTCATGTTATTACCTGGTACTCCTGTATATAGTCATGTTGTTAACTGGTACTTCCTTTATATAGTCATGTTATTACCTGCCATGTTACCTGGTTCCTGTATATGACCATGTTGTTACCTGGTACTCCTGTATATAATATGTTATTACCTGGTACCCCATGTATATTGTCATGTTATTACCTGGTACTTCCTGTATATAATAATGTTATAGTGCTTCATGTTATTACCTGTTATTACTGCTCCTGTATATAGCCATGTTGTACCTGGTGCTCCTGTATATAGCCATGTTATTGCCTGGAATTACTTCCTGTATATAGCCATGTTATTACCTGGTACTCCTGTATATAGTCAATACATAGTACTCCTGTATATGCTATGTTACCCTGGTACATGGTATATAGTCATGTTGTTACCTGGTACTTCCTGTATATAGTCATGTTACCTTACCTCCTGTATATAGCCATGTTATTACCTGGTGCTTCCTGTATATAGCCGTGTTGTTATTTGCATGGTACTCCTGTATATAGCCATGTTACCTGGTACTCCTGTATGTCCATGTTATTACCTCCTGTATGTAGCGTATTACCTGGTGCTTCCTGTATATAATAATGTTATTACCTGGTGCTTCCCTAATATAATAGCCATGTTATTACCTGGTGCTTCCTGTATATAGCCATGTTATTACCTGGTACTCCTGTACATAACCATGTTGTACCTGGTAGCTTCTAATATAGCCATGTTATTACCTGGTACTCCTGTATATAGCCATGTTATTACCTGGTACTTCCTGTATATGGCCATGTACCTGAGTGCTATCCCTATAGCCATGTTATTACCTGGTACTTCCTGTATATAGCCATGTTATTACCTGGTACTTCCCTGTACATAGCCATGTTATTACCTGGTCCTCCTGTATGTAAGCCATGTTATTACCTGGTACTCCTGTATACTTAACCATGTTATTACCTGGTACTCCTGTATATAGTCAATGCCTGGTACCTCCTGTATATCAACCATGTTATTACCTGGTACATCCTGTATATAGCCATGTTATTACCTGGTATCCTGTATATAGCCATGTTACCTGGTGCTTCCTGTAATAAATGTTATTGCCTGGTACTCCTGTATATAACCATGTTATTACCTGGGTATTCCTATTATATAACCATGTTATTACCTGGTACTCCTGTATATAATAATGTTGTTACCTGGTACTTCCTGTATATAATGGCATGTTGTTACCTGAATTTGCTTCCTAATATAGTATATAGCCTGTATATAGTGTGTTACCTGGGTACTCCTGTATATAGCCATGTTATTACTGGTTCTCCCTGCATGTTAGCCATGTTATTACCTGGTACTCCCTCTATATAGCCACATTATTCCCTGGTACTTCCTGTATATAGCCATGTTATTACCTGGTACTCCTGTATATAGCCATGTGCCTGGTACCTCCCTGTATATAGCCATGTTACCTGGTACTTCCTGTATATAACCATGTTGTGCCTGGTACTCCTGTATATAATAATGTTACCTGGTACTCCTGTATATAACCATGTTATTACCTGGTACTCCTGTATATAGCCATGTTGTTACCTGGTACTTCATCTTAATATGGCATGTTATTACCCTCCTGTATATAGCCATGTTTACCTGGTGCTTCCTGTATATAACCATGTTATAATTTGCTCCTGGTATATAGCATGTTATTACCTGGTGCTCCTGAGATATAGTCCATGTTATTACCTGGTACTCCCTGTATATAGCCATGTTATTACCTGGTACTTCTGTATATAGCCATGTTATTATAGGTACTCCTGTATATACATGTTATTACCTGGTACTCCTGTATGTGTGCATGGTACCTCTCCTGTGTATAGCCATGTTATTACCTGGGTACTCCTGTATATAGCCATTTATTACCTGGTGCTCCTGTATATAGCCATGTTATTACCTGGTACTCCTGTATATAGCCATGTTACCTGGTACTTCCTGTATGTAGCCATGTTACCTGGTACTCCTGTATATAGCCATGTTATTACCTGGTACTCCTGTATATAGCCATGTTGTTACCTGGTACTCCTGTATATAGCCATGTTATTACCTGGTACTCCTGTATATAGCCATGTTATTACCTAGAATTAGCTTCCTGTATATAGCCATGTTATTACCTGCTTCCTTTATTCCATGTTATTACCTATAATTTACTGTTATTTTGTCATGTTATTACCTGGTGCTTCCTGTATATATGCATGTTATTACCTGGTACTCCTGTATATAACCATGTTATTACCTGGTACCTCCTGTATATAACCATGTTATTACCTGGTACTC
>NW_025754878.1:5000-8490 GCF_021184085.1 Oncorhynchus gorbuscha
AGGCCAGGTGTGGGATGGTTACTCTAACCTGGACTGTTAGGTCAGGTGAGTGATGGTTACTCTAACCTGGACTGTTAGGCCAGGTGTGGGATGGTAACTCTAACCTGGACTGTTAGGCCAGGTATGTGATGGTTACTCTAACCTGGACTGTTAGGCCAGGTGTGTGATGGTAACTCTAACCTTGTTAGGCCAGGTGTGTGATGGTTACTCTAACCTGGACTGTTAGGCCAGGTGTGTGATGGTAACTCTAACCTTGTTAGGCCAGGTGTGTGATGGTTACTCTAACCTGGACTGTTAGGCCAGGTGTGGGATGGTTACTCTAACCTGAGGCCTGTTAGGCCAGGTGTGGGATGGTTACTCTAACCTGGACTGTTAGGCCAGGTGTGGGAGTTACTCTAACCTGGACTGGCCAGGTGTGGATGGTTACTCTAACCTGGACTGTTAGGCCAGGTGTAGGATTGTTACTCTAACCTGGACTGTTAGGCCAGGTGTGTGATGGTTACTCTAACCTGGACTGTTAGGCCAGGTGTGGGATGGTAACTCTAACCTGGACTGTTAGGCCAGGTGTGGGATGGTTACTCTAACCTGGACTGTTAGGTCAGGTGAGTGATGGTTACTCTAACCTGGACTGTTAGGCCAGGTGTGGGATGGTAACTCTAACCTGGACTGTTAGGCCAGGTGTGTGATGGTTACTCTAACCTGGACTGTTAGGCCAGGTGTGTGATGGTTACTCTAACCTGGACTGTTAGGCCAGGTGTGGGATGGTTACTCTAACCTGGACTGTTAGGCCAGGTGTGGGATGGTAACTCTAACCTGGACTGTTAGGCCAGGTGTGGGATGGTTACTCTAACCTGGACTGTTAGGCCAGGTGTGTGATGGTTACTCTAACCTGGACTGTTGATGGTAACCTAAGTGTAGGCCAGGTGTGTGATGGTTACTCTAACCTTGTTAGGCCAGGTGTGTGATGGTTACTCTAACCTGGACTGTTAGGCCAGGTGTGGATGGTTACTCTAACCTGGACTGTTAGGCCAGGTGTGGGATGGTAACTCTAACCTGGACTGTTGGGATGGCCAGGTGTGTGATGGTTACTCTAACCTGGACTGTTAGGCCAGGTGTGTGATGGTTACTCTAACCTGGACTGTTAGGCCAGGTGTGGATGGTTACTCTAACCTGGACTGTTAGGCCAGGTGTGGGATGGTTACTCTAACCTGGCCAGGTGTGGGATGGTTACTCTAACCTGGACTGTTAGGCCAGGTGGGGATGGTTACTCTAACCTGGACTGTTAGGCCAGGTGTGGGATGGTTACTCTAACCTGGACTGTTAGGCCAGGTGTGGGATGGTTACTCTAACCTGGACTGTTAGGCCAGGTGTGGAATGGTTACTCTAACCTGGACTGTTAGGCCAGGTGTGTGATGGTTACTCTAACCTGGACTGTTGGGCCAGGTGTGGGATGGTTACTCTAACCTGGACTGTTAGGCCAAGTGTGTGATGGTTACTCTAACCTGGACTGTTAGGCCAGGTGTGGGATGGTTACTCTAACCTGGACTGTTAGGCCAGGTGTGTGATGGTTACTCTAACCTGGACTGTTAGGCCAGGTGTGGGATGGTTACTCTAACCTGGACTGTTAGGCCAGGTGTGGGATGGTTACTCTAACCTGGACTGTTAGGCCAGGTGTTAGGCCAGGTGGGATGGTTACTCTAACCTGGACTGTTAGGCCAGGTGTAGGATGGTTACTCTAACCTGGACTGTTAGGCCAGGTGTAGGATGGTTACTCTAACCTGGACTGTTAGGCCAGGTGTAGGATGGTAACTCTAACCTGGACTGTTAGGCCAGGTGTGGGATGGTTACTCTAACCTGGACTGTTAGGCCAGGTGTGTGATGGTTACTCTAACCTGGACTGTTGGGCCAGGTGTGGATGGTTACTCTAACCTGGACTGTTACTCTAACCTGGTTAGCCAGTGTGGATGGCCTAACCTGACCGTTGTGTGATGGTTATCTAACCTGGACTGTTGGGCCAGGTGTGGGATGGTTACTCTAACCTGGACTGTTAGGCCAGGTGTGTGATGGTTACTCTAACCTGGACTGTTAGGCCAGGGTGGGATGGTTAGGGCCAGGTCAGGGATAACCTGGACTGTTAGGCCAGGTGTGGGATGGTTACTCTAACCTGGACTGTTAGGCCAGGTGTAGATCTACTCTAACCTGGACTGTTAGGCCAGGTGGGGGTCAACCTGGATGCGGTGTGGGATGGTTACTCTAACCTGGACTGTTAGGCCAGGTGTGTTATTCTAACCTGGAATTACTCTAACCTGGACTGTTAGGCCAGGTGTAGGATGGTTACTCTAATAACCTGGACTGTTAGGCCAGGTGTGGGATAACTCTAACCTGGACTGTTAGGCCAGGTGTGGGGATGTTACTCTAACCTGGACTGTTAGGCCAGGTGTAGGATGGTTACTCTAACCTGGACTGTTAGGCCAGGTGTTGGATGGTTACTCTAACCTGGACTGTTAGGCCAGGTGTGGGATGGTTACTCTAACCTGGACTGTTAGGCCAGGTGTGTGATGGTTACTCTAACCTGGATTGTTAGGCCAGGTGTGGGATGGTTACTCTAACCTGGACTGTTAGGCCAGATGTGTGATGGTTACTCTAACCTGGATTGTTAGGCCAGGTGTAGGATGGTAACTCTAACCTTGTTAGGCCAGGTGTGGGATGGTTACTCTAACCTGGACTGTTAGGCCAGGTGTAGGATGGTAACTCTAACCTTGTTAGGCCAGGTGTAGGATGGTTACTCTAACCTGGACTGTTAGGCCAGGTGTAGGATGGTAACTCTAACCTTGTTAGGCCAGGTGTGTGATGGTAACTCTAACCTTGTTAGGCCAAAACACAACGCACAGAGCGAACGGCCGAAGGAATGAACTGCAGAAAACCTTCAGATGGATCTTGGACTGGATACGCTCCCTAAAACTGTCAGGACCATTTGGTTCTGATGAAGGAGGAATATTTTCCATCAAATCTACCAATTCTGCAAGAAAATTGCAATCTTCTCCCGGGCATCCTGGGTATTCCTGTTCAACCTGAGTGTGACGTAATTATACCTCACTTAGTTGATGTAGCCTGGTGTTAAAAGTAGGCCTATGAAGCGTAATTATACCTCACTTAGTTGATGTAGCCTGGTGTTAAAAGTAGGCCTATGAAGCGTAATTATACCTCACTTAGTTGATGTAGCCTGGTGTTAAAAGTAGGCCTATGAAGCGTAATTATACCTCACTTAGTTGATGTAGCCTGGTGTTAAAAATAGGCCTATGAAGCGTAATTATACCTCACTTAGTTGATGTAGCCTGGTGTTAAAAGTAGGCCTATGAAGCGTAATTATACCTCACTTAGTTGATGTAGCCTGGTGTTAAAAGTAGGCCTATGAAGCCTAATTATACCTCACTTAGTTGATGTAGCCTGGTGTTAAAAGTAGGCCTATGAAGCGCTGTTGGCTGAGCGG
>NW_025754879.1:0-8490 GCF_021184085.1 Oncorhynchus gorbuscha
GGCGCCCTGCAGCACCAGGGGAGGGGGGGGAGCGGGGGCAGGCGTGACAGAAAGTGGCAGCGCCCTGCAGCACCAGGGAGGGGAGTGGGAGCAGGCGTGACAGAAGGGTAGCCTGGCGCCCTGCAGCACCAGGGAGGGGGACGGGAGCAGGCTTGACAGAAAGAAGCCTGGCGCCCTGCAGCACCAGGGAGGGGGAGCAGAAACAGGCGGCAGGAAGAAGCCTGGTTCCCTGCAGCACCAGGGAGGGGAGCGGGGGCAGGCGAGACAGAAGGAAGCCTGGTTCCCTGCAGCACCAGGGAGGGGAGCGGGAGCAGGGGAGACAGAAGGAAGCCTGAGCGCCCTGCAGCACCAGGGAGGGGCGGGGAGCAGGGGGAGACAGAAGGAAGCCTGGCGCCCTGCAGCACCAGGGAGGGGGAGTGGAAGCAGGCGTGACAGAAAGAAGCCTGGCGCCCTGCAGCACCAGGGAGGGGGAGCGGGCGCAGGCGTGACAGAAGGTAGACTGGCGCCCTGCAGCACCAGGGAGGGGGAGCAGTGCAGGCGTGACAGAAGGTATTCTGGCGCCCTGCAGCACCAGGGAGGGGGAGCGGGGGCAGGCGAGACAGAAGGAAGCCTGTACAACAGGGATCATCAACTAGTTTCAGGTGCGGGCCAAATTGACCGCAAGAAGCCCAAAGATATATAATTTATTACTAAAACATGATAATTTCAACCTTGCTTCGATTTGTATATGATCACTTGTCACTGTATTATGCTTGTAAATACTTGGAGCTGATTTCCTTGTGTTTTTACAGTCTTTTATATCCAACAAGAAAAATACAATAGTACATATAAAACAATTGCAGAAAACATGGGATGCAAATGAAACTACCCCTTGGGCCAAATTCAGGCCGCCAGTTTGGGAACCCTGCTGTACAGAATATAAATATTCCAAAACAAGCATCCTGTTCGCAATAAGGCACTAAAGTAAAACTGCAAATAATGTGGCAAAGAACTTGACTTTATGTCTTGAATACAAAGCGTTATGTTTGGGGCAAATCAGCACAACACATCACTTAGTACCACTCTTCATATTTTACAGCATGGTAGTGGCTGCATCATGTTATGGGTATGCTTGTCATCACAAGATTTAGGGTGAAAGGAAACAGAATAGAGCTAAGCACTAAGCAAAATCCTAGAGGAATCCTGGTTAATTTGCATTCCAACAGACACTAGGAGACACGTTTACCTTTCAGCAGGACAATAACCTAAAACACAAGGCTAAATATACAGTGGAGTTGCTTACCAAGACGACATTGAATGCTCCTGAGTGGCCTAGTTATAAATATATGGCAAGACATGAAAATGGCTGTCTAGCAATGATGAACAACCCACGGACAGAGCTGAAGATTTTTTAAATAATGTGCAAATATTGTACAATTCAGGTGTTCAGGTCTTAGAAACTTACCCAGAAAGGTCCACAGCTATAATAGCTGCCAAGGGTGATTATAACATCTACTCAGGGGTTGAAAACTTTTCTAATCAAGATATATTAGTGTTTATTCATGTATTTATTTTTTACAAATGTTCAAACTATTCATTGATCTTTCTTATACATCCATACCTACGCTTACTGAAAGAGGACAGAATTTTCAACAGTTCATATGTGTATCACTCCCTCAAAAAATGTTTTAAAAAATTTTGCTTTTATGCACTTACAGTCATGTGTGCATACATTCTGATGGGTGGTCCCGGGAATCGAACCCACTATGGGTCTCATGTTCATTCTTTGATGCACATGATGTATGCCCACGGATGTTCTCATTCCATGACTATGTGACTCAGCGTTTTACAGGGAAACATAAGTTGTGGCTTGTTCAGTGGCAATGCTCTACATAGTGATTTCACTGCTTTGATTCATACAAGTGAAGAAACCCCAAGGCACAGTCTTCAACCTATTATTATGTCATTATAACACATGTTTTGGTATGATAGGTGTTTTGTGTACGTGCGTATGTCAAGGGACACAGTACGATTATTCATGTCAGACTATAATCAGACAGTGTTTTGTCTGATTGACTAACTATCAGCTGTCTCTGAAACATCCATCACCGTTATCTTAATGGACCTGTGAACTCTAGAAGACTTCCAGCCAGGGAAATCGTTGACATGGCAGAATGGTGTCATTGGTCCACCTTAAAGTGTATACTATGGTGTAGTTTGAGGTTGCCTTAGTCTCAAGAAGCTGATCTTGGGTCGGTTTTGCATTATCCCCAATAATGGTTAAAGTTGGGATTGGGGGAGAGGCTGACCCTAGAAACTTCACCCTGGAGCACTGTTCACAGCAGCTTTGTCCATTCAGGGGTGAATTCAGCTCCTGGTCTGTAGCCTATAGTTGTTGGAAACATTGTAATAAAATGAGAACACAGTATTACCTATGGTTGGAAGTATTAGCCATGCCTCTCCTCTTTCCCCCTTTCTGTATTTCATTCCTTTTCTCTACCAGGGAAAAACCCATACAGTCTGTTGTTGATGACTTGTTCAGTCAGGGGGAGGATAGAAGGGGTGGAGAGGGAGAGAGGGCCAGGAAAGGAGGAGAGAGAGAGAGAGAGAGAGATAGAGAGAGAGAGAGAGAGAGAGAGAGAGAGAGAGAGAGAGAGAGAGAGAGAGAGAGAGAGAGAGAGAGAGAGAGAGAGAGAGAGAGAGTTTGTGTGTGTGTGTTGAGATAAGGTCAGTGGAATTTAGTCGCGATAGTGACAGGTAATCGATCTGGCCTCCTTTTTGTCTTCTTCTTGTCTGTCTGTGAGAAATGCAGATTGTCTGTGTATTTTTGGTTTTACTATCCTTGTGAAGACCAGAAGTAAAATTAGGAAAATTCAGGCAATGGGGACATTTTGCCAGTCCCCACAAGGGAAAAAGCTATTTTAGACTTAGGGGTTCGTTTTAGGGTTAGAATTAGGGTTTGGGTTATGTTTAGGAGTTAGGGTTTAGGGGTTAAGGTTAGGGTTATGGAAAATAAGATTTTGAATGTGAATTAATTGTTTGGTCCCCGCAATGATAGTTTTAAAAAACATGTGTGCGTGTGTGTTAGAGGGAGGTCCATTAAATACACAGTTACATTTAGGTCAGGGCTATACAAGTTCTGCTGCCTTTCTCCTGGTAACAGAGGCAGGAACACAGACATGTCAGTCAGAGGGCCTCTAAGCTACATTTTAAAAATAGATAGTGTAATGAATGACCTGCTTCCCCTGCCGAGTCACCACAGAAGCTACAGCAGTAAGTGACGGCATGCTCACATTTTTACTAAATTGTTTCAGATCAAGAAAATACTTTCTCAATCTAAAACATACATTTGTGAAGAAAGAAAGCAAAACATGAATGTCCACTGTCTTTATTAGCGTTCATATCTTTATCCAAATCTCTCCTGTCTGTCTGTCTTTCGGGCACCCTATTGACTATATCTGTACTAGTTTTGACCAGAGCCTTATGATCCCAGGTCAAGAGAAGTGTACTATAAAGGAAAAGGGTGCCATTTGGGACACACATTTTTGTTCAGTTAGAACCCCACCGTGTCAACGTCAGAGCGACTGTGTCTGTGCTCTGCTCTGTGCTCTGCTCTGTGCCTGCCCATGTGTTCTGCATTCGAGAATAAAACACTTGTCAGCTCTTCTCTCGACAGAGCTTGGAATTGTTACCTAATAGAATGGTTTACGTGGCCAATTTCTGCCGGGCCGGGCTTGGATGTTTCCATTTGAAACTTATCATTAGAGCCCTGTTTCTCTCCCTAGCTCCACTTAAATGTGGTAGTATCTAGCAGCAGAGCATGTGTTTCAACGTCAGTCTTTCCAACATGAGCACATGGTTGTAGGGTGAAGTTCGTTGAAGTTGCCCCTGAACGCTCATTTTGGGTCAGTTATGCATTTCTCCCATTACTGGTAAAGGTTAGGATTGGAGGAAGAGAAGCAATCCATGATATGCGTCTAGGGGGAAACTTCACTCCAGAGCTGAACACATGTCACGGGACCAGGAAGAGGATGAAGAGGGAGGGCAAACTGCTACAGAAGTACTGTGTCACTGTCTCACTTCTTCTCTTGCCCTTTCAACAGTCTCATACTAGTTTTTTCATGTCATGCAGTCTCACACCAGTCACTTTGCCTTGTTGATTGAATTGTCAACAACAGCACAGGTCTGCCTGTACAAAACATACTCTTATGTTATACTGGTTTACCTATATGAAACATACTCTTACGTTATACTGGTCTACCTATATGAACATACTCTTATGTTATACTGGTCTACCTATATGAACATACTCTTATGTTATACTGGTCTACCTATACAAACATACTCTTGTGTTATACTGGTCTACCTATATGAACATACTCTTATGTTATACTGGTCTACCTATACGAACATACTCTGATGTTATACAGGTTTACCTATACAAAACATACTCCTATGTTATACACCCTTATACTCAATGATGGGTACAAACATGTTTTCTATAATCAAATAAAATACTTCACAAACTAAAATTAGCTTCAAGACTGACGTGTTTGACAAAGGAGACCTAGAAGGGGCCATAGATGGTGATCTATTACCAACTTAATTTGTACCAGAATAGGTCACATACAGTACAGTAAGATATCTAATTAGCGACAGAGCAGCGCACTCAGCCCTCTCTCTCCTGTCTTCCTCCTCTCTCTCCTGTCTTCCTCCTCTCTCTCCTGTCTTCCTCCTCTCTCTCCTGTCTTCCTCCTCTCTCTCCTGTCTTCCTCCTCTATCTCCTGTCTTCCTCCTCTCTCTCCTGTCTTCCTCCTCTCTCCTGTCTTCCTCCTCTCTCCTGTCTTCCTCCTCTCTCTCCTGTCTTCCTCCTCTCTCCTGTCTTCCTCCTCTCTCTCCTGTCTTCCTCCTCTCTCTCCTGTCTTCCTCCTCTCTCTCCTGTCTTCCTCCTCTCTCTCCTGTCTTCCTCCTCTCTCCCCTGTCTTCCTCCTCTCTCTCCTGTCTTCCTCCTCTCTCTCCTGTCTTCCTCCTCTCTCCTCTCTTTTGCTCTCTCTGCCTGCTCTGTCTTCCTCTGTATGCCTCTTCTCTCTCCCTTTTACTCTGCCTTCAAGAGAAATAATTAGGCCAAAGCTAATAATGTTGGTCCCTCCAACACTCTGGCTGACTTCATTAGGGAAGAGAGAGGGGTCAAATGTGCAGAAAACCATTCAACTGAAACAGTGTGGAGGACCCTTCCCTTTCTCATTGTATCTTCCACGGTCTGTTTCAGCTAAACAATATGGCATTAGCATAGCAAATGCCTTTACATAAAGTGACCTAAGGTATCTGTGTTCAGTGTGAGACCCATGCAGACATTGATTGAACATTGGGGCCTGTTCAGGAGGATGTACTGTAGTGTTATAGAACATTCAGATAGATATCTGTAAGGTAGAGCAGACATCGATTGAACACTGGGGCCTGTTCAGGAGGATGTAGTGTAGTGTTATAGAACATTCAGATAGATATCTGTAAGGTAGAGTGTTTGCAATCAGGTTCACTGTTATTATGGGTCACTATTTCATTATGTTTGTACTGTGTTATGTCCTGCCTCCTTTTGAAGCAAATGATCAAATGAATTTGAACCCACGGTGAGATAATAAAGTTAATCAAATCAGCTCTATTTGTAACTGTTGTCTGCAATGCTCTAGACATTTCACCTTTCTGAACACGGCTGGTGTTGCCAGCCCCATATGCTCCAACAAACTGAACCATCAGAACAGTAGGACATTAACATGGATCTGAATGACAAGTCATCCATCATATAAACAACCAGCCCATATGCTCCAACAAACTGAACCATCAGAACAGTAGGACATTAACATGGATCTGAATGACAAGTCATCCATCATATAAACAACCAGCCCATATGCCCCAACAAACTGAACCATCAGAACAGTAGGACATTAACATGGATCTGAATGACAAGTCATCCATCATATAAACAACCAGCCCATATGCTCCAACAAACTGAACCATCAGAACAGTAGGACATTAACATGGATCTGAATGACAAGTCATCCATCATATAAACAACCAGCCCATATGCCCCAACAAACTGAACCATCAGAACAGTAGGACATTAACATGGATCTGAATGACAAGTCATCCATGATATAAACAACCAGCCTCGGTTTTTCGGATGACTGCCTTGCCTGGTTCACCAATTACTTTGCAGACAGAGTTCAGTGTGTCAAATCGGAGGGCATGCTGTCCGGTCCTCTGGCAGTCTCTATGGGGGTGCCACAGGGTTCAATTCTCGGGCCGACTCTTTTCTCTGTATATATCAATGATGTTGCTCTTGCTGCGGGCGATTCCCTGATCCACCTCTACGCAGACGACACCATTCTATATACTTTCGGCCCGTCATTGGACACTGTGCTATCTAACCTCCAAACGAGCTTCAATGCCATACAGCACTCCTTCCGTGGCCTCCAACTGCTCTTAAACGCGAGTAAAACCAAATGCATGCTTTTCAACCGATCGCTGCCTGCACCCGCATGCCCGACTAGCATCACCACCCTGGATGGTTCCGACCTTGAATATGTGGACATCTATAAGTACCTAGGTGTCTGGCTAGATTGCAAACTCTCCTTCCAGACCCACATCAAACATCTCCAATCGAAAATCAAATCAAGAGTCGGCTTTCTATTCCGCAACAAAGCCTCCTTCACTCACGCTGCCAAGCTTACCCTAGTAAAACTGACTATCCTACCGATCCTCGACTTCGGCGATGTCATCTACAAAATGGCTTCCAACACTCTACTCAGCAAACTGGATGCAGTCTATCACAGTGCCATCCGTTTTGTCACTAAAGCACCTTATACCACCCACCACTGCGACTTGTATGCTCTAGTCGGCTGGCCCTCACTACATATTCGTCGCCAGACCCACTAGCACCAGGTCATCTACAAGTCCATGCTAGGTAAAGCTCCGCCTTATCTCAGTTCACTGGTCACGATGGCAACACCCATCCGTAGCACGCGCTCCAGCAGGTGTATCTCACTGATCATCCCTAAAGCCAACACATCATTTGGCCGCCTTTCGTTCCAGTACTCTGCTGCCTGTGACTGGAACGAATTGCAAAAATCGCTGAAGTTGGAGACTTTTATCTCCCTCACCAACTTCAAACATCAGCTATCCGAGCAGCTAACCGATCGCTGCAGCTGTACATAGTCTATAGGAAAATAGCCCACCCATTTTCACCTACCTCATTCCCATACTGTTTTTATACTGTTTTTATTTATTTATTTTTCTGCTCTTTTGCACACCAATATCTCTACCTGTACATGACCATCTGATCATTTATCACTCCAGTGTTAATCTGCAAAATTGTATTATTCGCCTACCTCCTCATGCCTTTTGCACACATTGTATATAGACTGCCCTTTTTTTCTACTGAGTTATTGACTTGTTAATTGTTTATTCCATGTGTAACTCTGTGTTGTCTGTTCACACTGCTATGCTTTATCTTGGCCAGGTCGCAGTTGCAAATGGGAACTTGTTCTCAACTAGCCTACCTGGTTAAATAAAGGTGTTCTCAACTAGCCTACCTGGTTAAATAAAGGTGAAATAAAAAAATATATTTAAAAAATATGCCCCAACAAACTGAACCATCAGAACAGGACATTAACATGGATCTGAATGACAAGTCATCCATCATATAAACAACCAGCCCATATGCCCCAACAAACTGAACCATCAGAACAGGACATTAACATGGATCTGAATGACAAGTCATCCATCATATAAACAACCAGCCCATATGCCCCAACAAACTGAACCATCAGAACAGTAGGACATTAACATGGATCTGAATGACAAGTCATCCATCATATAAACAACCAGCCCATATGCCCCAACAAACTGAACCATCAGAACAGGACATTAACATGGATCTGAATGACAAGTCATCCATCATATAAACAACCAGCCCATATGCCCCAACAAACTGAACCATCAGAACAGGACATTAACATGGATCTGAATGACAAGTCATCCATCATATAAACAACCAGCCCATATGCCCCAACAAACTGAACCATCAGAACAGTAGGACATTAACATGGATCTGAATGACAAGTCATCCATCATATAAACAACCAGCCCATATGCCCCAACAAACTAGGACATTAACATGGATCTGAATGAGAACAGGACATTAACATGGATCTGAATGACAAGTCATCCATCATATAAACAACCAGCCCATATGCCCCAACAAACTGAACCATCAGAACAGGACATTAACATGGATCTGAATGACAAGTCATCCATCATATAAACAACCAGCCCATATGCCCCAACAAACTGAACCATCAGAACAGTAGGACATTAACATGGATCTGAATGACAAGTCATCCATCATATAAACAACCAGCCCATATGCCCCAACAAACTGAACCATCAGAACAGTAGGACATTAACATGGATCTGAATGACAAGTCATCCATCATATAAACAACCAGCCCATAT